>NW_028248731.1:0-63064 GCF_964263255.1 Lissotriton vulgaris
GGATCCTGGGACGGGCTTAGCATTCCCTCCTGTCTCTCGTAACACCTCAGTTCTGGTGTACTCTGCAATTGAAGACTAATACACAGCTCCTTCCACTTGGAGGAAGACTCCCCGGTGCTCTGCACTCAATTGACAATGAAGTCTAACAGTTTATACATAGTTCATCAAAAAGTTAAATCCAAGAATTTGAAAAGTTCCTCCAGTTTTTTAATCCACACTCATTAGTTTCATGAGTAGTTCAACATTGCTTGAAAAGTGGGTTCAATGAACATAATCCGAAAAAGATATCATCCAACGTTAACAGTCCCAATCCCAATGCATTTCGGGCTGATAAATAGCCCATCTTCAGGGGAATGCTCTACAAACATAAAGGAAAACATCATGCTGTCACTGAGTGGTTCATAAACATCAAGTGGTTACTAAACAGTTGCTAAGAATATACCATGCTGTGCAGTTATATCCTGTGTATAAACTGTTAGACTTCATTGTCGATTGAGTGCAGAGCACTGGGAAGTCTTCCTCCAAGTGGAGGGAGCTGTGTATTAGTCTTCTATTGCTTACGCTGATAGGCACAGACAGCGTCATCTCTGGTAGCTCGCCACAGACCATTAACAGGGGTTCATTTTTGGATTCACCTCGCTGTTCAAGTCCTTCTCCAATTCTTTGTCAGTGTACTCTGCAATTGCCCATTATGGCCAGGATCACATTATCTAAAATAGTTATGCTGCCCCGGCTGTTGTACTTCTTCGTGAACCTCCCAGTCTTGATTACAAGTAGCTGGTTCCGACATCTACATTTGCTTCTGCAGTATCTAGTTTGGGGCGATGGACACCAGAGGGTGTCCTTGAAAACTTTACAGTGTCCCATGTCAGAGGGAGGCCTCGGAGTGCCCAACTATGGGGCAGATTTATGAGGCCCTTGCGCCATGTTTACGCCGCTGTTGCATCACGCAAGGCGACGTAAACGTGACGCATCCCTACGAGGCATTTACAACGTGATGAATCTATGGAGATGTGTCACGGTGTAAGGCCCTACGCCACATGAAACCTGCGTCAGGTTTCATGTAGGCGTTCCGGTGCAGGGGGGGGGGGGCATTCCGTCGCAGGAACGCCCCTGGAATGTGACTCAGTGAAATCTATAAGATTTCACTGAGTCACATTCTACGTCAATTCCTTATGCCTGCTTGAAGCAGGCGTAAGGGTGATGCACCATGCAATGTAGGGGTGGCCCCTGTGCATTGCAGGAGTCATGTCGCACTTGCGACATGACTCCAGCAATGCGCTGCCCGTACGCCGAAAGATGCGTCACGCATCTTCCCTGCCTTGCACCATGGTGCGCCGCATTGTAAATGCGGAGCACCATGGGTGGCGGAGCTGTGACGCTCTATGGCGCCAGTTAACATAAATCTGCCCATAAGTATTTTATATGTTGCTGACCCATTACAGTGGTTGGCACAGTTGGTGGAGGGAGTGTACGAGGAGGGAACATGCCTATCAGACCCGGCATTGAGTCGCAGACTGATAACGGTGAAGATCTAGCTGCCGGAAATGCCCACCCTTTCCTGCTCTTTGCTCAAGAACACGGCCTTCCAGACTTGGAGGCGATGTTGCAGCGGTCAGCAGCACCAGGTGAAATTTTCGCCCATGCTACCCCTGGTAGGATTGCCGCACAGCGACCCCTAAACTACATTCACAGGTGCCCAGCTGGCCAAGTGGTCAGAAGCCAGACTAGATAATGTTGGGGATTGCTATCTGGATATAGAACAGATTCCTTTCGCAGGTTTGGCGGATGGTAGTGGACTCCCCCCAGTCAGTTTTTGCTCTACGAGGCACTGACGCATACATTTGCACAATTATGGGGTGCTGGGAGGGAGGACCCTAACATGCACCTTGTCCTCCATGTGTTGTTGTTCACTCTTGGCACCGCAGGCCACCTAGTAAAATGGCTCTATATCACGTTAGTGGAGGCTTCCACCAGCCCCCTCAACGGATTGTGGATGCGTTGGGAAAGGATTGGTGGCAGAGCCCTCAGCGATGCTGAGTGGCGCAAGGTTCTGCGCAACTCCGGGAAAGTCTCCTGGAACACTTGGTTGAAATACATCCAATTCAACTACATTTATATGACCTATATGATGCCCCACTGGCCTAATTGACATATGGATGGGAGGTGCGACAGTGTCCCAGATGTGCTCACCCGGATGTTGATTTTGCCCATATGACCTGGGATTGCCAATGAGTGCGCTCTTACTCGGAGGCTGTATTGGCCAAGATTAAGGACGTGCTTCGCAGGGCGTTGGCCTTAACTATTCTGACGTGTTTGTTGGGTCTATTCCCCAGGCCATCTAAACGTAAAGTGGAGAATTGTTTGATAGACCTTGCACTGGCCCTATCTAAGCGCAGGATAGCAATGGAGTGGAAGTCCTCCAGGGGCCACAGATTACGGTCTGGGATAGAGATGCTATTGCATGGGCTGGGGCGGAGCGCAGAGTATTAGTATGGGGGGGAAGCCAAAGGAGTGAGATTGTGCCCAACTTCTGAACACTGGAGAGAGGCATTTGCCAAATGGTAGAAACTGTTGGGAGCCAGCAGTGAGGAGGGAGAGTCGGAAAGTGATTCACATATAGATGCCAGGGCTATTACTCGCGTGCGGGGTCTCCCTGTGTCCCGGGGGTTAGATTTATGTAAAGAGATGCTTGGGCCTGAGTAGCTCTCAACTGTAGTGGACCAGGCACAAGAGAGTGGTCAACTGTGGGAGGGGGTCCCCCATTAGTCCCAATCATGAGAGGTTTTATGTTTAAAATTCCAGCGGTTGTTAAGGCCCGGACATGTTCACACCACTCCTCTGCACGAGTTGCTTAGTTTCCACTATACTTTTGTACTCTTCTCTTTTTTTCTTCCCTATTTGTTTTTCTTTCTTTTTCCCTATTTCTCCTCGTTTTATTGATTTTTGGTTTCAAGCATTGTCCATCCTTATTGCACTCAATGTATGGATAAGTAAAAATACCAATAAAAATATCTTTAAAAAAAAACAATGAATGTGAGTTCTGATTTAATAAAATAATACTTGTTGTCGATTCACGTATATTTTTTTAATTCTTGAAAATATTTTTTTCTGCAATAGATAAATGTTAAATGTTATCATTTATTAACCAATAATATGATTATCATATTTTTATGCTTGTTTGACGATATATTGATATCTGTTATTGATTTTCTAAGACTGCCTTCTGCTCTGAGCAGGAGGTTCTTTAAGGTGGTATTTCTTTTTTTTTTTTTTAGTTCAAAATGATTTTATTGAAATTTTTGAGACAAAAGAAATAAACAAGAACAGTATATAACAAAAAATGAAAGCAGATAAGCGTAAATGATGAAAATAATAACAAGAACTATGGATCCTAGGTAAATTTGCAGTAGAGAGAATCAGTAACAAAGAATCGTATAAGAAGAGGAAGGGAAAAAGGGAGGAGGAGAGGGAGGGAAGAAAACATATCATTGCATCGTAAAATCATACCATACAGAGTTACAAAGCAATTGAGTACATAAAATACAGAAATACAAAAAAGGTGATAATGAAAGTCAAAATAGTTCTTAATATACAAAGAAAACTAATTAACATTATCATTTCATAATATATGAATCAATAGGTGACCAAAACGATTGAAATGATTGTGAATTGTGATTAACACCTTTAACCTCTTCGCCGCTAATGACAAGGGTAACTCGTCATGGAGTTTCCATTGATTTCAATGGAAATTACATAAAAGAAGAAATATAGTCTTAGCAGCCAAGTGGTTAAGTGATAGCTGAGCACCTTTCCTTGTAAAGGTAATCCATGACCACCAAGCGTGAACCGAAAGAGAAGAAGCATCTTTCCAACAAAAAGTAATAGATTTTAACGCAGCTGTAACCAAAAAATTAAATAACTTAGCCCTTGACTCACAAAGAGGATGAGAAAGGGCAACAATTTGCATATTAGCAGTATATATGTGATATCATCTTGCAAAGATAAAATATTCAGAATGATAGGCCAGACTTCCAACCAAAATTTCTTAATAACTGGACAATCAAATAACATATGGCGAAGTGAACCAGAACAAGAATTGCAGTGCCAGCATAGATCAGACAGTAACAGTTTAGCATTATATAATCGCAATGGTGTCCATAGAGTGTTGAACAAAATATACTCATTAGTTGGATATAGAGACACTGGGAGCCATCCAGATATGCTGTTAAGCCATGTAGAAGACCAGGAGTCACCTGATAATGATTTGGAAAGTTCATTATTCCAAAAAGAGGCAATACAACCAACATTGGAGCCCTGAGAGATGGCAATTTTTTTTATAAAAGATAGAGACAGCTTTGGAAGCTGATGTAACAGCTGTAAGGTAAATAAATAAATCATTGGTGGTAGATGAGGGGATACCATTTGGAAAGGAATCTAGAATTGAATTGCATAAGGATTGATATTTAGGGAAATCTGAAGCCGGGATTTTAAATTTTAATTGGAGTTGCTCAAAGGGAATAAAGGCAGTTCCATCAACAACATCTTTGAGATATAAAACACCTTTTGAAATCCATGAGGACCAGAAGTTAATGTTTCGGTTCAGTTTAAGTAAAGCACTGTGCCATAAAGACAGGTGGACTGTAGAAATTAAGGCTAAGTCAAAATTAGAATCCAAATCATTAATGATTAATTTCGAGGATTTAATTATAGATGATCGATGAACAACCTTGGAACCAGAAGACATCGGTATCAGAGAAGGCAGAGAAAAGGGTCGAACAATTGAGGATTCTAATTCAAACCAAGTTGGAGGTCTGACAACTGGAGAATTAGTAAACCATAAGGAACTTTGTTTTAAAATAAAAGCTTTGTGGTACAGGTGAAAGTCTGGGAGTGCAAAACCAGCCTGAAACTTAGGGAGTTTTAATTTCCTGTAAGCAATACGAGGAACTTTGTTTGACCAAAGAAATTTGGATAGCAATTTGTCTACATCCTTATAGTATTTGAGGGGAAATTGAGTGGGAATCATAGTCAAGGAGTAAGAAATTTTAGGAGCAATGTTCATTTTAATAGATTCCATTCTTCCCCACCAGGAGAGATGAAGGGAAGACCACTTGGATGTTTTATTTTTAATATACTCAACTATGAATTCGCTATTTAATTTCAAAGTAGAAGGCAACGATGATGCAAATAAAATTCCTAAGTATTTAAGCTTATTTTTTTGCCAAATAATGTCTGGGGTTGGTAACATATCTGGAGTACAAAAAGCATTTAAAGGAAAAAATTCAGTCTTACTTACATTCAATTTGTAACCAGAAACCATAGAGTATTTTGTAATAATGTCTAATAGGGAAGGAACAGAAGAAATAGGATTACTAATAAACAATAAAACATCATCAGCATATGCTAAAGTTTTAACCATAACATCATTGATCACAATACCCTGAATATTATCGCAGTGACGGATAGAATTAAGAAAAAGTTCAATTCCTAACAAAAATAATAGTGGGGAAAGGGAAAAACCCTGCCTAGTACCTCTAAAAAGGGAAAACTGAGTGGAAATTTGACCATTAATAAACAAACGAGCAGTAGGAGCAAAATACAAGGCAGAAATCATACGAATAAAAGGGGCACCAAAGTTAAAGGACAATAAAGTTTTAAATAAAAACTGCCAATGAATTTTGTCAAATGCTTTTTCAGCATCAAGAGCCATAACTCCTGCAGGAGAAGAGAGAGATGGTCTTTACTCAATAATGTGTAACAATGTTCTGGTGTTGTTAGCAGAGAACTTATTTTTCATAAAACCAGATTGATCTGGGTGAATAATGGAGTGAAGGACAGGAGCTAATCTAGAGGCAAGGATTTTAGCATACAACTTACAGTCTTGATTTATTAGGGAGATGGGACGATAATTAGAGACCAGGGTAGGGTCTTTATCGGGTTTGGGCAGTACAATGATTAAAGCGTCTGCAAAGGAACCAGAAATGGTACCAGAGGAACTAAACTGGGAAAATATCTCACTCAAATAGGGCAAAAGGAGAGACTGAAATTCTTTATAAAATTCAGCTGGGATACCATCCGGACCTGGAGATTTATTCTTAGGGAGCGATTTGATGGCAAGCAAAATTTTGTCACAAGTAATAGGGGAATCTAAACTAAGTCTATCTGATGGAGAAATTTGAGGTAGAGTACACCTATTCAAAAAGGAATCAATTAAAGATTCATCACAGGGATCAGGTTTACTATATAGGGAAGAGTAAAAATGCAAAAATTATTGAACAATATTATTGTGGGAGATAGCCACCTGTCCCTGAGAACCACGTATCGAGGTTATTTGAGTCTTATTCCTCTTGATCCGCAAATAGTTTGCAAGGAGTTTCCCAGACCTATTAGTGTTGAAATGGAATTTAGCATTGGAATTAGCGAATTGGATCCCTGCTCTAGTACTAAGTATAGCATTAAATTCATAACAAAGTTTTTGTAATTTAAGTTTATATTGAGGGTCATTAGAGGAAATAAATAAACGTTCGAATTTAGCAATTTGTTTTTCTAAATGTTTAACATTAGAGTTAACATTTTTGTTCTCATGGGCCATAATAGAAATAGTGGCACCTCTAATGCAGGCCTTGAATGCATCCCATCTATTGATAATTGACGATGAATCTTCAGGGTTGAACAAAAAATTGTCTTGAATAGCCTGTAGTAATTTGGGTTTATGTGTGTCATTAAGTACAATGCTCGTGTTCATACGCCACCTATTTTGTTTGGTAAAAGGAGAGGAGATATTTAAAATAAACAAAATTAGAGCATGGTCAGAAAAATCAATATTACCTATCACAGGATTGGTGGCTGATGGAAGTAAAGAGGGAGAAATCAGAAAATAATCAATCCTCGAATGGGAGTTATGGGGATTAGAGAAAAAAGAAAAACATTTATCAGTGGGGAAATGCAATTTCCAAATATCAGCCAATTTGCTTGTGTGAAGAAAAGATTAAAAGGCATGGAATACTTTAGGAGGATGGAATTTTGCAGAAGAGAGTCTATCTAACAATGGATCAATAAATACATTAAAATCCCCTCCAACAATCAAAGGAGCCTGCCCCAACTTCAAAACTTCTGTAGTTATAGTAGACCAAAACAAAGGGTCATCAGCTGTAGGGCCATAAATATTAAGCAGATAGAATATTGAATCATGAAGTTTAACCTTAACTATAACATATCTACCTTCTGTATCGGTAAACTTACTAAGAATCTGGCAATTCAGCCTTTTATCAAAGAAAATTGCAACACCATTTTTCTTTCCTTGTGCAAGTCCTTCTCCAATTCTTTGTCAGTGTACTCTGCAATTGCCCATTATGGCCAGGATCACATTATCTAAAATAGTTATGCTGTCCCGGCTGTTGTACTTCTTCGTGAACCTCCCAGTCTTGATTACAAGTAGCTGGTTCTGACCTCTACATTTGCTTCTGCAGTATCTAGTTTGGGGCGATGGACACCAGAGGGTGTCCTTGAAAACTTTACAGTGTCCCATGTCAGAGGGAGGCCTCGGAGTGCCCAACTATGGGGCAGATTTATGAGGCCCTTGCGCCATGTTTACGCCGCTGTTGCATCACGCAAGGCGACGTAAACGTGACGCATCCCTACGAGGCATTTACAACGTGACGAATCTATGGAGATGTGTCACGGTGTAAGGCCCTACGCCACATGAAACCTGCGTCAGGTTTCATGTAGGCGTTCCGGTGCAGGGGGAGGGGCATTCCGTCGCAGGAACGCCCCTGGAATGTGACTCAGTGAAATCTATAAGATTTCACTGAGTCACATTCTACGTCAATTCCTTATGCCTGCTTGAAGCAGGCGTAAGGGTGATGCACCATGCAATGTAGGGGTGGCCCCTGTGCATTGCAGGAGTCATGTCGCACTTGCGACATGACTCCAGCAATGCGCTGCCCGTACGCCGAAAGATGCGTCACGCATCTTCCCTGCCTTGCACCATGGTGCGCCGCATTGTAAATGCGGAGCACCATGGGTGGCGGAGCTGTGATGCTCTATGGCGCCAGTTAACATAAATCTGCCCATAAGTATTTTATATGTTGCTCACCCATTACAGTGGTTGGCACAGTTGGTGGAGGGAGTGTACGAGGAGGGAACATGCCTATCAGACCCGGCATTGAGTCGCAGACTGATAACGGTGAAGATCTAGCTGCCGGAAATGCCCACCCCTTCCTGCTTTTTGCTCAAGAACACGGCCTTCCAGACTTGGAGGCGATGTTGCAGCGGTCAGCAGCACCAGGTGAAATTTTCGCCCATGCTACCCCTGGTAGGATTGCCGCACAGCGACCCCTAAACTACATTCACAGGTGCCCAGCTGGCCAAGTGGTCAGAAGCCAGACTAGATAATGTTGGGGATTGCTATCTGGATATAGAACAGATTCCTTTCGCAGGTTTGGCGGATGGTAGTGGACTCCCCCCAGTCAGTTTTTGCTCTACGAGGCACTGACGCATACATTTGCACAATTATGGGGTGCTGGGAGGGAGGACCCTAACATGCACCTTGTCCTCCATGTGTTGTTGTTCACTCTTGGCACCGCAGGCCACCTAGTAAAATGGCTCTATATCACGTTAGTGGAGGCTTCCACCAGCCCCCTCAACGGATTGTGGATGCGTTGGGAAAGGATTGGTGGCCGAGCCCTCAGCGATGCTGAGTGGCGCAAGGTTCTGCGCAACTCCGGGAAAGTCTCCTGGAACACTTGGTTGAAATACATCCAATTCAACTACATTTATATGACCTATATGATGCCCCACTGGCCTAATTGACATATGGATGGGAGGTGCGACAGTGTCCCAGATGTGCTCACCCGGATGTTGATTTTGCCCATATGACCTGGGATTGCCAATGAGTGCGCTCTTACTCGGAGGCTGTATTGGCCAAGATTAGGGACGTGCTTGGCAGGGCGTTGGCCTTAACTATTCTGACGTGTTTGTTGGGTCTATTCCCCAGGCCATCTAAACGTAAAGTGGAGGATTGTTTGATAGACCTTGCACTGGGCCTATCTAAGCGCAGGATAGCAATGGAGTGGAAGTCCTCCAGGGGCCACAGATTACGGTCTGGGATAGAGATGCTATTGCATGGGCTGGGGCGGAGCGCAGAGTATTAGTATGGGGGGAAGCCAAAGGAGTGAGATTATGCCCAACTTCTGAACACTGGAGAGAGGCATTTGCCAAATGGGAGAAACTGTTGGGAGCCAGCAGTGAGGAGGGAGAGTCGGAAAGTGATTCACATATAGATGCCAGGGCTATTAACTCGTGTGCGGGGTCTCCCTGTGTCCCGGGGGTTAGATTTATGTAAAGAGATGCTTGGGCCTGAGTAGCTCTCGACTGTAGTGGACCAGGCACAAGAGAGTGGTCAACTGTGGGAGGGGGTCCCCCATTAGTCCCAATCATGAGAGGTTTTATGTTTAAAATTCCAGCGGTTGTTAAGGCCCGGACATGTTCACACCACTCCTCTGCAAGAGTTGCTTAGTTTCCACTATACTTTTGTACTCTTCTCTTTTTTTCTTCCCTATTTGTTTTTCTTTCTTTTTCCCTATTTCTCCTCGTTTTATTGATTTTTGGTTTCAAGCATTGTCCATCCTTATTGCACTCAATGTATGGATAAGTAAAAATACCAATAAAAATATCTTTAAAAAAAAACAATGAATGTGAGTTCTGATTTAATAAAATAATACTTGTTGTCGATTCACGTATATTTTTTTAATTCTTGAAAATATTTTTTTCTGCAATAGATAAATGTTAAATGTTATCATTTCTTAACCAATAATATGATTATCATATTTTTATGCTTGTTTGACGATATATTGATATCTGTTATTGATTTTCTAAGACTGCCTTCTGCTCTGAGCAGGAGGTTCTTTAAGGTGGTATTTCTTTTTTTTTTTTAGTTCAAAATGATTTTATTGAAATTTTTGAGACAAAAGAAATAAACAAGAGCAGTATATAACAAAAAATGAAAGCAGATAAGCGTAAATGATGAAAATAATAACAAGAACTATGGATCCTAGGTAAATTTGCAGTAGAGAGAATCAGTAACAAAGAATCGTATACGAAGAGGAAGGGAAAAAGGGAGGAGGAGAGGGAGGGAAGAAAACATATCATTGCATCGTAAAATCATACCATACAGAGTTACAAAGCAATTGAGTACATAAAATACAGAAATGCAAAAAAGGTGATAATGAAAGTCAAAATAGTTCTTAATATACAAAGAAAACTAATTAACATTATCATTTCATAATATATGAATCAATAGGTGACCAAAACGATTGAAATGATTGTGAATTGTGATTAACACCTTTAAGTGATAGCTGAGCACCTTTCCTTGTAAAGGTAATCCATGACCACCAAGCGTGAACCGAAAGAGAAGAAGCATCTTTCCAACAAAAAGTAATAGATTTTAACGCAGCTGTAACCAAAAAATTAAATAACTTAGCCCTTGACTCACAAAGAGGATGAGAAAGGGCAACAATTTACATATTAACAGTATACATGTGATATCATCTTGCAAAGATAAAATATTCAGAATGATAGGCCAGACTTCCAACCAAAATTTCTTAATAACTGGACAATCAAATAACATATGGTGAAGTGAACCAGAACAAGAATTGCAGTGCCAGCATAGATCAGACAGTAACAGTTTAGCATTATATAATCGCAATGGTGTCCATAGAGTGTTGAACAAAATATACTCATTAGTTTGATATAGAGACACTGGGAGCCATCCAGATATGCTGTTAAGCCATGTAGAAGACCAGGAGTCACCTGATAATGATTTGGAAAGTTCATTATTCCAAAAAGAGGCAATAAAACCAACATTGGAGCCCTGAGAGATGGCAATTTTTTTTATAAAAGATAGAGACAGCTTTGGAAGCTGATGTAACAGCTGTAAGGTAAATAAATAAATCATTGGTGGTAGATGAGGGGATACCATTTGGAAAGGAATCTAGAATTGAATTGCATAAGGATTGATATTTAGGGAAATCTGAAGCCGGGATTTTAAATTTTAATTGGAGTTGCTCAAAGGGAATAAAGGCAGTTCCATCAAAAACATCTTTGAGATATAAAACACCTTTTGAAATCCATGAGGACCAGAAGTTAATGTTTCGGTTCAGTTTAAGTAAAGCACTGTGCCATAAAGACAGGTGGACTGTAGAAAGTAAGGCTAAGTCAAAATTAGAATCCAAATCATTAATAATTAATTTCGAGGATTTAATTATAGATGATCGATGAACAACCTTGGAACCAGAAGACATCGGTATCAGAGAAGGCAGGGAAAAGGGTCGAACAATTGAGGATTCTAATTCAAACCAAGTTGGAGGTCTGACAACTGGAGAATTAGTAAACCATAAGGAACTTTGTTTTAAAATAAAAGCTTTGTGGTACAGGTGAAAGTCTGGGAGTGCAAAACCAGCCTGAAACTTAGGGAGTTTTAATTTCCTGTAAGCAATACGAGGAACTTTGTTTGACCAAAGAAATTTGGATAGCAATTTGTCTACATCCTTATAGTATTTGAGGGGAAATTGAGTGGGAATCATAGTCAAGGAGTAAAAATTTTTAGGAGCAATGTTCATTTTAATAGATTCCATTCTTCCCCACCAGGAGAGATGAAGGTAAGACCACTTGGATGTTTTATTTTCAATATACTCAACTATGAATTCGCTATTTAATGTCAAAGTAGCAGGCAGCGATGATGCAAATAAAATTCCTAAGTATTTAAGCTTATTTTTTTGCCAAATAATGTCTGGGGTTGGTAACATATCTGGAGTACAAAAAGCATTTAAAGGAAAAAATTCAGTCTTACTTACATTCAATTTGTAACCAGAAACCATAGAGTATTTTGTAATAATGTCTAATAGGGAAGGAACAGAAGAAATAGGATTACTAATAAACAATAAAACATCATCAGCATATGCTAAAGTTTTAACCATAACATCATTGATCACAATACCCTGAATATTATCACAGTGACGGATAGAATTAAGAAAAGGTTCAATTCCTAACAAAAATAATAGTGGGGAAAGGGAAAAACCCTGCCTAGTACCTCTAAAAAGGGAAAACTGAGTGGAAATTTGACCATTAATAAACAAACGAGCAGTAGGAGCAAAATACAAGGCAGAAATCATACGAATAAAAGGGGCACCAAAGTTAAAGGACAATAAAGTTTTAAATAAAAACTGCCAATGAATTTTGTCAAATGCTTTTTCAGCATCAAGAGCCATAACTCCTGCAGGAGAAGAGAGAGATGGTCTTTGCTCAATAATGTGTAACAATGTTCTGGTGTTGTTAGCAGAGAACTTATTTTTCATAAAACCAGATTGATCTGGGTGAATAATGGAGTGAAGGACAGGAGCTAATCTAGAGGCAAGGATTTTAGCATACAACTTACAGTCTTGATTTATTAGGGAGATGGGACGATAATTAGAGACCAGGGTAGGGTCTTTATCGGGTTTGGGCAGTACAATGATTAAAGCGTCTGCAAAGGAACCAGAAATGGTACCAGAGGAACTAAACTGGGAAAATATCTCACTCAAATAGGGCAAAAGGAGAGACTGAAATTCTTTATAAAATTCAGCTGGGATACCATCCGGACCTGGAGATTTATTCTTAGGGAGCGATTTGATGGCAAGCAAAATTTTGTCACAAGTAATAGGGGAATCTAAACTAAGTCTATCTGATGGAGAAATTTGAGGTAGAGTACACCTATTCAAAAAGGAATCAATTAAAGATTCATCACAGGGATCAGGTTTACTATATAGGGAAGAGTAAAAATGCAAAAATTCTTGAACAATATTATTGTGGGAGATAGCCACCTGTCCCTGAGAACCACGTATCGAGGTTATTTGAGTCTTATTCCTCTTGATCCGCAAATAGTTTGCAAGGAGTTTCCCAGACCTATTAGTGTTGAAATTAAATTTAGCATTGGAATTAGCGAGTTGGATCCCTGCTCTAGTACTAAGTATAGCATTAAATTCATAACAAAGTTTTTGTAATTTAAGTTTATATTGAGGGTCATTAGAGGAAATAAATAAACGTTCGAATTTAGCAATTTGTTTTTCTAAATGTTTAACATTAGAGTTAAAATTTTTGTTCTCATGGGCCATAATAGAAATAGTGGCACCTCTAATGTAGGCCTTGAATGCATCCCATCTATTGATAATTGACGATGAATCTTCAGGGTTGAACAAAAAATAGTCTTGAATAGCCTGTAGTAATTTGGAAAGGGGCGACCATTCGGTCCCCCCGAACGTATGGCGGAGTACCACGATCCCCCCGGGAAGCCATCTTGGGCGGGAGGCGAGTCTCGGCTGGTATGCCCGAAGCGGCGTAGCCGGGGTGCGCCTTTTCCCGCCCTGGAGTGGGTTGGCCTAGACACTGACGCAGCTGGCCACGCCCTTGGGGCAGGCAGGGGCGGGTTTACGCCCGCCCTGAAGACGGATAAAAGGAGCAACAAGCCAAGAAAGCATCCTCTTGTTCCTGTGCTCTGAAGCTGCACCTCCTCGCTGCACGTGAGCTCGAGACGGAACGAAGAGCCAATTTTGAGCGTTGTAATCGTTCTTGTTTGTTTTTCAGATACTCTGTTGGAGAATGCCGAAGAAGGCGGGAAAGCGCATGACTACTGACCAGATGCTGCTTGTCTCATGAAGGAGATGACCGAACTAAAGAGGCGAATGGATAAAAACGAGGAAGGGGGACCGAAACGTCCTTTGGCGGGAGCAGCCCCGGGAGGGAAAAACAAGAGGCCCAGGAGGGGAGCAGCTGGGGAAGACATCCCGGGTCCCAGTACCCCGCCCGAGGCACCCTCTCCCGTGCCGGAGGAAGGGAATCCGATTCCCGTTGTGGTCACCCCCGTGTCCGGGGAAGATATGCCGCCCGAGCTGGCAGCACAGGTGGCAGCGTGGTTGGGTAAAGGTAGCGAGGGCGCCACGGCTGTCGACGCACAGGAGCTGATGAAGCAACTGCGTAAGTCACGTGAAGCAGCGAAGGTGTCCACGCCGGCTGCCGCTGTAGAGAAGCCACAGGGGACGGGTTCAGTAGCAGAGGCAACGTCCGGTGCAGGTAAGCGGCCATTGCCGATTGCGAGGGATGAGTCAGCACCCTCTCGTAGGGAAAAGTTGGGTCAGCATGTTCCTTTGGCTATTAAAGAGAAGATTTGGGCAGGGGAGTACGTAAACATCTTCTCGTTGCTTACTGACCATTATGAGATGGAGCATGTTAAGGGCCGGAAGGATCTCATGCATCCGAGTGTTTGGCGCGCAAAAATGGCCGCCTTTAAGGTAAATGAAAACATTGGCAATTGGGGCCAAGCGTGGGGGGTTTTTACATCGATCTTGGGGGAACGAAGGCCCGAGCTGTTACCCGAATTGCCGATTTATCAGTCACGAATCATGGGGTACTCTGTATCACACGAGGGTAATCATTGGTTCTGCTACGATAACCTGTTTAGAAAGGCTAAAGAACATGATAAAAACTTAACGTGGGATTGTTATGATTCTGTGTCATGGTCCAAAATGAAGGAGACTGGAATGTTAAAATTGCCATTAGTAGGGAGTATCGTTGCCGAATCCTCCCGCCAGTATGCGGGGACGCCCTTTCGGTCAGGTGCGGGTACCGACAATTACTCGAGGCCTGCCGGCAATACAGGAAAAAAGGGGGTTTGTTGGAACTTCAACAGGGGTAAATGTACTAGGCCCCAGGGATCGTGCAAATTTAGACACGAATGTAGTGGGTTTGGCCAATCATCCCATCCTGAGTCCACGTGCAGAGCCAAAACGGGTGATAACGGGGGTAGAGGAGGCGCCAAACAGGTCTAACATAGTCCGAGGGGCGCCTTTACCTACCCCGATTGATACCTTGGCAATGATTCCTTGGCTCAGTGAATACCCGGATCGTACTTCTGCTGGGGTGTTGCGGAACGGGTTTTCTTATGGTTTCCGCATCCCAGTGGGGGACTTTCAAGGTGCAACGAAATGTAAAAATCAGCTATCGGTCTTCCAGCATACGACCGTGGTACAGGATAAGATCAGGAAGGAGGTTACTCGAGGTCGAGTCGCCGGTCCGTTCAGTGTACCACCGGTTCCTAACTTTGTTCCCCTTTAGGTGTGGTCCCAAAGAAGGACCCGGGTGAGTTTCGGCTGATACATAATTTGTCAGCCCTACGTGGTCTTTCCGTAAACGAAGCGATAGACCCGGAAGTGTGTTCGGTGCGGTACGCATCCTTCGATGAGGCCGTAGCCATTTTGAATCGCCTGGGGCCCGGGGCGCTGATGGCAAAATCTGATATCGAGTCAGCGTTCCGGTTGCTCCCGGTACATCCAGACGATCAGCGTCTCCTAGGTTTCATGTTTCAGGGTCATTATTACATGGATAGGTGTATGCCGATGGGATGCTCCATATCTTGTGCCTATTTCGAAAAATTCAGTACTTTTCTACAATGGGTCTTCACAAAGAAGACGGGTTTCCAACATGTAATGCATTACCTCGATGATTTTTTGTTCCTGGGGGCAGCCGGGGATCCGGAATGTGGTCAGGCCTTGGCCGAATTTTGTGTCTTAATGAATCAGTTTGGCGTGCCATTGGCACCAGGTAAGACTGTGGGTCCTTCGACTTGCCTCGAGTTTCTGGGGATCGAGTTAGACTCCAGAGAAGGTTGTTTTCGTTTACCAGCTGACAAAGTGTCAAAGTTCAGGACATCCCTGCAAATGTGTTTAAATGGACCTAAGGTTAAGCTGCATCAATTACAGCAGTTAGTTGGCCAGTTGAATTTTGCCCTGAGGGTTATACCAATGGCCCGCCCCTTTTCCCGTTCGATTGCTCAAGCCATGGTCGGCCTGAAGGAGGGCCATCATCGCACGAGGCTCTCGGCAGAGGTCCGCCAGGACATGCGCATTTGGTTGGCATTTCTGGCGGATTTCAATGGTCGAGTCGTCTGGAACAAACCGGCCGTGTCCTCTGAGGAGTTGGGGCTGTGGACAGATTCGGCAGGGAGCATAGGTTTCGGTGCCATCTTCGGCACCAGATGGTCTGCACAAAAGTGGCCGACATGGTGGCATGACAGTGGACTGACAAGTAACATTGCTTTCCTGGAACTTTTCCCCATTTTAGTGGCCCTGAGAACTTGGCCAGAAGGTTTCAAAGATCACTCTGTGGTATTTTGGTCTGACAATATGACCGTGGTTGAGTGTATCAATAGTCAGGCAGCACGATGTAAATGGATATTGAGACTGCTCAAGGAAATTGTTTTACTGTGTATGCAATTGAATGTGCTATTCAGAGCAAGACATGTCCCTGGGGTAATGAACCAGGCCGCTGATGCACTGTCTCGTTTTCGTATGCAGGCTTTCTGGGGTTTTCTTCCCACAGCGGACCCGGAGCCGGCACCCTTTCCTGAAGCTCTCTGGTCTCTCGGTGCCCCGAACTTCGTAACCTCGTGGGAGAGAGTTTAGCACCCAGGACGAGGAAGGCATATGAAGGGGCATTCCGGTCCTATTTAGCCTTTTTGGGGACTGATAGAGAGGAGCTTTGGGGTCAGGAGGAGTGGGTGGTAAATTTTCTGATGTCCTTACATCGGGTCGGGAAATCGGTGGCCACGGCTCAGAGGCATCGGGCTGCCATTTCCTTTGTTGCTAGGGCTCATGGGATCCATGACCCAACAGCGTCTTTAGTTGTACAGAAAGCGCTACGGGGGTGGCAACGCCTGGAGGGTCGCAGAGTAGACGAGAGGCGCCCGATAGGTTTGGATAGGCTGGCCCAGTTACTATCCAGACTCCCTGCTACGTGTTCATCTCAGTTTGAGACATTGTTATTCCGAGCCGCTTTTACGCTGGCATTCCATGGGGCTATGCGAGTAAGCGAACTAGTGGCGAGGAACAAGCAGGATGTGACAGGAGGACTGTGCCAGGAGCACGTCCAGATCAGAGGGGAGACAATGACGGTCTCATTTGTCAGGTCCAAGACCGATAAAAGTGGGATGGGTGACTGCGTAATCATACGCAGGATTCCCGGGTCCTCCATGTGCCCGGTAAGGTGTCTAGAAGATTATTTAGCACGAAGGGTGGCATCATGGGGGGGGACCTTGTTGAGACACGCTGACGCCACCCCACTGACAAAGTTTCAGTTTCAGCGGGTGCTTGCGATGTCGATTGCCGCTGCGGGCTTGAACCCGGGCGAGTTTGGGACCCATTCCTTTCGGATAGGGGCTGCTACAGAAGCTACAGCCAGGGGACTGAATGTTGAACAAGTTAAACGGGTGGGGCGTTGGTCCTCCAATTGTTATAAAAGGTATGTGCGGTTGCACATGTTGTGAAGCTGTAACAATGTACTCACGCTTCTTGTTTTTGTTTGGTTTTCAGTTCCGCAAGCCTACGAGGCGGGGCGAACTTGGCAGTCGACCCAACACCGGGCCAGCGGTCAGACATCACCGGCTGTGAAAAAGGAGGTGTGGGTTGTGGGCCACTCATACGTGAGACGTGCCGCAGACGTATTCAAGGCAGGTGATATGTTTCACGTAGCTGGGGAATACGGGTACAGTGTGTCCTTCTACGGAAGAGGCGGTCTCTGTATTGACCAGTTTCAATCATTTTTCGAGGGTTTGCTAGGGCGGACGAGGTCACCGCCGTCTGTAGTCATAGTACATCTTGGGGGTAATGATTTGGTCACCACTGGTAGACGACTTCTTCTTGAGGCGATGCTTTCCACTGTAAGTTGGTTAGCGAGGAGAGTTCCAGGGTGCACAATTGCATGGTCCCATATGATCCCACGAAAAGTGTGGCGGGGGGCTTTTTCTGTTTCTGCTTTAAATCATTCGGTAAGAAAAATTAATAACAAAGTGAGTAGATTGTTCCGTTCCAATACACTGCATTCTATTTCGCATGGTTGTATTAATGATGACAGTATGTATTTGGGGGATGGTGTTCATTTGTCTCGGGTGGGGAATGAGTTACTCATAGGAGACTTCATGGCTTGGCTAAAAACGTTAAAACATGACCTTTAGGTAGGAGTGTTGTGGGGGGTCCGGATAGCCGGTCAACTATCCGGCCTGTGGCGGTAAGGTCATGATCGGTGAGCACTAATTGGTAGATCCCTATGAGTGGGCGTCACCCATTACGGATGGGAGCGCTCGGGGGAGGTGGCCATCGGCCCCTCAACGGGGAGGCGGTCCCTTCTAAGGATGGGTCGCCGAAAGGAAAGGAAAGGCGGTCAAGGCCCCTTCCTGGCTAGGAGGGGTTACAGCCCCCTCCTGGGGAATTTCCCGGGGCCAGGACGTCTGCGACGGCAGATGTGGTAAGTTGTGTGGGGTTTGGGGGGGGGTCTACGCTACCTTCTAGATACCTCACACGAGTCCTCGTACGACCTTTAAGTGGCGTCGAGTTTTATTGGGGCCCCCGTCAAGTCAAGGGAAATGGGTAGTTGCACTTGAGGTATGCCTCTGTGCGGTCCCCCCACACAAGTGAGGGGGATATTTCTGGTTTAGGGATCTTGACACCGGTTACGACCTTGCCGTTGGCCCTTAAACGTTAGGATGTACAATTTCAAAATTTCAAGTAAATGTTTTATAGGATGTTAGTTCGGCTAGGAGAACCTTTGTATTAGAGAATATGTTAAGGTTAGCCAAACATCGCAATGTGGTAATGAAATTGTACATAATATGAAACTGTTTATTTAATGTTTTAATTTTGTTTCATATTTTAATAAATACGGCCGGGAGGGTCACTCCCTCCCGTCTTCCAAAAACTTCAGAACTGTTTCCGGTTTCCCATCCTTGGGGATTGTGTTGAGAGGGGGTGGCGGGTATCTCAGCCATATGGGTTTATGTGTGTCATTAAGTACAATGCTCGTGTTCATACGCCACCTATTTTGTTTGGTAAAAGGAGAGGAGATATTTAAAATAAACGAAATTAGAGCATGGTCAGAAAAATCAATATTACCTATCACAGGATTGGTGGCTGATGGAAGTAAAGAGGGAGAAATCAGAAAATAATCAATCCTCGAATGGGAGTTATGGGGATTAGAGAAAAAAGAAAAACATTTATCAGTGGGGAAATGCAATTTCCAAATATCAGCCAATTTGCTTGTGTGAAGAAAAGATTAAAAGGCATGGAATACTTTAGGAGGACGGAATTTTGCAGAAGAGAGTCTATCTAACAATGGATCAATAAATACATTAAAATCCCCTCCAACAATCAAAGGAGCCTGCCCCAACTTCAAAACTTCTGTAGTTATAGTAGACCAAAACAAAGGGTCATCAGCTGTAGGGCCATAAATATTAAGCAGATAGAATATTGAATCATGAAGTTTAACCTTAACTATAACATATCTACCTTCTGTATCGGTAAACTTACTAAGAATCTGGCAATTCAGCCTTTTAGCAAAGAAAATTGCAACACCATTTTTCTTTCCTTGTGCAGGAGAGGACACATTATCATCCACCCACTTTTTTTTCATATAATGTAAAATGTTGTCGTCAATATGCGTTTCTTGGAGAAAGCAAATGTCCGCTCTACAAGCACCAAGGTAATCTAAAATTTTAGTGCGTTTAACTGGATGTCTAAGACCCTTAATGTTAAGGAAGACAATTTTAATATTATGAGAACTAGCCATCATGAATTAGAAGAAAACACAGAAAGAAAGATTGCAAGAAAGTGAATGGGAGAAACAGCCATGGATAAAGAGTAACTCTATGTAGGTGGCAAGAAAAGGAAGGACACAAAAGGAAGAAACAGGAAAGGAAAGAAACAGAACAAACAAGATACAGAAATAAGAACATAGAGACGCACACCCGTTCCTCAAGCATGGCCAAGAACCGTTGGAGCCCATAAATGGATAGTCATTAAATGCCAGGGAAGATCAAACTACAATATTCAAGTGACGGCCTCCTGAGTTTCCATCGACGGTGAAGCTTGTTGTTCCAGGAATAGTCTTAAATCTTCAGGACGATGAAAAGATTTAGAGAAAGTGTCTTTCCAGACTCTCATCGTGGAAGGATCAAACAGACCATATTTGAAACCAAGGCTTCTCAGTTGTGGACGAAAAGAAGAAAATTCTTTGCGGATAGCAACCGTTTCCTTTGCAAAGTCTTGATGAATAAAGATTTTGGAGCCATTCACAAAGAGAGAAGGAATATCTCTAGCAGCTTTCCTGATAAGAACCAGATGATGGTGCCGCAAAACCTTAAAAATCATTTGCCGAGGTTTGGTGTGGCGAGGATTTCTATGCGAAGGAATTCTATGTGCCTTGTCCACTTCAAACTTTTCGGAAAATTTAATATTTAGAAGACCAGGAAGCAAGGATTCTAGGTATAAGCGACAGTCAGATCCTTCAACCTCTTCAGGAAGATTGAAAATACAGAGATTGTATTGCCGATTACGGTTTTCCAATTCCAGCAGCTGAGTATGCATTGGTACTATTTGCTGCACCAAAGGTGTAAAAGAGTCCAATTTATTTTAGTTATCCTGAATTTTGATAATATTATCAGACACTTTCATGGACATGGAAGCCATATCTTTGCGAATATTTTTCATTTCAATTGCAATAGTGTCAGTGTTCAGTCGCAGCGCTTTAATTTCTTCTAAAATTAATGTGAGGGAAGGTTCAGAAGATTCAACAACCCTAGATTTATTTGGGGGAGGCGATACTTGCTGTTTCCTCTTATTAGTGGCAGAATTCTTATTATCCATCTTGAGGCGGGTAAATAACCAAAAGCGTCAAATAAATGCAGGAAAAAGAAAAGCACCTCAAAATTTTAATAAATATTAGGGAAAAAGGTGTCAAATTCACAAAAGCTCTCCAGAAACAGCAGTGCAGTAGTTAACAGGGTCATGGGCGTGGCTAGGCCCAAGCCAGGCCCTCTCTTTCTGAGCACCCCGCCCCCTGTGAGTAGGAAGCCGGCAGAGACTGGGACCGAGGCAGGGAGAGGAACCAGAGGGCCAGCAGGAACACTTCCCACAAAGAAATCGCCCAGAAAAACGAGCAGAAGGTAGGTAATACGCTTATCTTACTAGCGCTGCGCTGTTAATGAGGTTCCTGACAAAAATTCGTCGTATTTCGGCTAATTGGGCCGATTACATCACCGAGCTCTGGTGGTGGCGGCCATCTTGGATGACGCCCTCGCACGACTCCCCTTTAAGGTGGTATTTCATCCTCTCTTTCAGCATTTTTAACAACTTGTTGCCAGGCAGGTCGCTCTCCACGTCGCGCAGCTCAACCTGACTTCGCCCCTGTCTCCATCCCAGCTGCTGCTGAGTGTTTGAGGCCTGCCTCCACCCGCAGGCTACCACCTGCACCTCATCCCTGGTGGCCAGTGGTAGGCCTTAGGTCTGTTATTTCGCCCGCTTCTATTGTGCTTTGTGAATGTTATTCTGTGCTCGTTTTTTGTCTTTGCCTCTGCTTTGTGACTGTTATTCTGCGCTCGTTTTTTGCCTTTGCCTCCACTTTATGACTGTTATTCTGTGCCCGTTTTTTGCCTGTGCCCGTTTTTTGCCTCTGCTTTGTGACTGCTATTCTGTGGACGTTTTTTGCCTTTGCCTCTGCTTTGTGACTGTTATTCTGTGCCCGTATTTTGGCTTTGCCTCTGCTTTGTGACTGTTATTCTGTGCCCGTTTTTAGGGCTCGCCTGCTGATGCGCTTCTGCGCATCGCTGGCGAAGCTCTATTACGGCTTATCCAGTGTTGATCCACCACTGGCGATTCCAGTGGCGATTTCTTCAAGTGCATGTGCTTTTTAGGTCATTGCGCAAGCGCAAGCCCTAAAAAGCGCGTGCACAATGCCACCAGCCACCTGCCTGCCTGCCTCGCATTACCAGATCAAAGGCAGCCCAGCCCCCCTCCCACAAGCTTCTCAGCGTGTGCTCTGCCTCAGGCCTGCATTTCTCCTCCCCTCGGGCAAACAGATAGCCGCAATAACACCCTCCCTGCTCAGCTTTTTTCTCAATTTCTCCCCGTCTACACTTCCCATTAGGAGCCCTTCCTCCCCCCAGATAATCTATCTCCATAAGAGATAAGCAGCTCTTCCACCATCTCAAACCCGTATTAGTGCTCCTCACTATGCATGTTTTTACGTAGAAAATCAGCACAATGCAGCAGTGTGACATCAAGCCAGGTTCATCGACATCACTGCAAAAGTAAAGTTTTTATTCCCCATTTCCTCTTCAAGAAAGTGACTGCGCATCAGCCTCTACGGATCAGAAAGCGGAGCCCCTCCACTGACCGGGCTGCGAGTCAAATGGCCATGTTTCAAAATTATGGTTTTCGTGGTCTTATTCTGGAGTAGCCCTGTTGGCAAGAGAGGAAAGAGCAAGGCTCTGACAGTCAGTCCTCCTCTGCTTCATAGTATGCCGCGCCACTATAGTAAGTTGAACAAGGGATATTATTTGACAGAAAGAGGCAACCTGCATCTATTCACGGAAATACATTGAGCAGTCTACATTTTTATTTTTTAAAGCTACATACAATGCACCATAACTATTCTAGGTCTACAAATGGAAATACATAACAAGCAATATTTTTATTTATTTTTTAAGAGGTGCATACTTAAAAAAATGATTACAAAAATTAAACATCAACTAGTAATTAAAAAACCTAGCAATTAAGATATGCCACGTCAAATAATAACTTTTGTCGCCAATTAATTATCAGTGTCTGGAATGGATATGGTCACACCCTCACTTACCCTCAACCCCTCACCCTCACTCACCCTCAACCCCTCACCCACACCCTCACTCACCCTCAACAACTCACCCTCAACCCCTCCCTCACGCTCACCCACCCTCACCCTCACTCACCCTCAACACCTCACCCTCACTCACCCTCAACCCCTCACCCTCAACCCCTCACCCTCACTCACCCTCAACCCCTCACCCTCACTCACCCTCAACCCCTCACCCTCAACACCTCACTCACCCTCATGCTCACCCTCACGCTCACCCACCCTCACCCTCAACACCTCACCCTCACTCACCCTCAACCCCTCACCCTCACTCACCCTCAACCCCTCACCCTCAACCCCTCACTCACCATCACTCTCACTCATCCTCTATCACCCTCAACCCCTCACCCTCACTCACCCTCAACCTCTCACCCTCACTCACCCTCGACCCCTCACCCTCACTCACCCTCAACCCCTCACCCTCACTCACCCTCAGCCCCTCACCCTCAACCCCTCACCCTCACTCACCCTCACCCTCCCTCAACCCCTCACCCTCACTCACCCTCACTCACCCTCACCCACCCTCACTCACCCTCACCACCTCACCCTCACTCACCCTCAACCCCTCACCCTCACCCTCACTCACCCTCAACCCCTCACCCTCAACCCCTCACCCTCACTCACCCTCAACCCCTCACCCTCACTCACCCTCAACCCCTCACCCTCAACACCTCACCCTCACTCACCCTCAAACTCAACATACATACATACATACCCTCACTCACCCTCACTCACCCTCAACCACTCACCCTCACTCACCCTCAACCCCTCACCCTCACTCACCCTCACTCACCCTCACTCACCCTCAACACCTCACCCTCACTCACCCTCACCCTCACTCACCCGCACTCACCCTCACCCTCACTCACCCTCACCCTCACCCTCACTCACCCTCACTCACCCTCACTCACCCTCAACCCCTCACCCTCACTCACCCTCACCCTCACTCACCCTCACCCTCACTCACCCTCAACCCCTCACCCTCACTCACCCTCAACCCCTCACCCTCACCCTCACTCACCCTCAACCCCTCACCCTCACTCACCCTCACCCACCCTCAACCCCTCACCCTAACTCACCTTCACCCTCACTCACCCTCAACCCCTCACCCTCACTCACCCTCACTCACCCTCAACCCCTCACCCTCACTCACCCTCACACACCCTCACTCACCCTCACCCTCACTCACCCTCACTCACCCTCACCCTCACTCACCCTCACTCACCCTCAACCTCACTCAACCTCACCCACCCTCAACCCCTCATCCTCACTCACCCTCACTCACCCTCAACCCCTCACCCTCACCCTCACTCACCCTCACCCTCAACCCCTCACCCTCAATACCTCACCCTCACTCACCCTCACCCAACCCCTCACCCTCAATACCTCACCCTCACTCACCCTCACCCTCACTCACTCTCAACCCCTCACCCTCACTCACCCTCAACCCCTCACCCACAACATCACTCACCCTCACTCACCCTCACTCGCCCTCACACGCCCTCACTCACCCTCACTCACCCTCACTCACCCTCACTCACCCTCACTCACCCTCACTCACCCTCAACCTCACTCATCCTCACCCACCCTCAACCCCTCATCCTCACTCACCCTCACCCTCACTCACCCTCAACCCCTCACCCTCACTCACCCTCAACCCCTCACCCTCACCCTCACTCACCCTCACCCTCACTCACCCTCAACCCCTCACCCTCAATCCCTCACCCTCACTCACCCTCAACCCCCTCACCCTCACTCACCCTCAACCCCTCACCCACACCATCACTCACCCTCACTCACCCTCAACCCCTCACCCTCAACCCCTCACCCTCACTCACCCTCAACCCCCTCACCCTCACTCACCCTCAACCCCTCACCCACACCATCACTCACCCTCACTCACCCTCACTCACCCTCACTCGCCCTCACTCGCCCTCACTCGCCCTCACTCGCCCTCACTCGCCCTCACTTGCCCTCACTCACCCTCACTCGCCCTCACTCACCCTCACTCACCCTCACTCACCCTCACTCACCCTCACTCACCCTCACCCTCACTCACCCTCAACACCTCACCCTCACTCACCCTCAATGCCTCACCCTCACTCACCCTCAACACCTCACCCTCAACCCCTAACTCACCCTCACTCTAACTCACCCTCACTCACCCTCAACACCTCCCTCACCCTCACTCACCCTCACCCACCCTCAACCCCTCACCCTAACTCACCCACACCCTCACTCACCCTCAACCCCTCACCCTCACTCACCCTCAACCCCTCACCCTCACTCACCCTCAACCCCTCATCCTCACCCTCACTCACCCTCACTCACCCTCAACCCCTCATCCTCACCCTCACTCACCCTCACTCTCACAACAAGGCAACACACCCCTAAAATCCCGGGTATCCCCCCCCCTCCCCCCACTCACCCCACCTCACACTCACACACACACTCCCCTCACCCTCACTCACTCCCTCACCCCCCTCACTCACCCTCAACCTCACTCACCCTCAACCTCACTCACCCCTCACCACCCTCAACCCCCCTCATCCTCACTCACTCTCACTCACCCTCACCTCACTCTCACTCGCCCACCCTCACCCTCACCTCACCCTCACCCACTCTCACCCCACACCTCACCTCACCCTCAACCCCATCCACCCTCACACCCCTCACTCAACCCTCACCACTCACTCCACACCCTCAACCCCACCTCACTCACCCTCACCCTCACTCACCCTCACCTCACTCACCCTCACCTCCTCACCCTCACTCACCCCTCACCTCACCCCTCACCCCCCTCACCCTCACTCACCCTCACCCTCACTCTCCCTCACCTCACTCACCCACCCTCACCCCTCACCCTCACCCCTCACCCTCACCCTCACTCACCCTCCACACTCACCCTCACCCTCACTCACCCTCACCCCTTCACCCTCACCCTCACCTCACCCTCACCTCACCCCTCACCCTCACTCACCCTCAACCCCTCACCCTCACCCTCACCTCACCCTCAACCCTCACCCTCACCCATCACCCTCACCCTCACCTCTCCCCCCTCACTCACCCTCACTCACCCTCTCTCACACTCAACACCTCACCCTCACTCACCCTCAACCCCTCACCCTCACTCACCCTCACCCTCTCTCACCCTCAACACCTCACCCTCACTCACCCTCACTCACTCTCAACCCCTCACCCACCCTCACCCTCACTCACCCTCAACACCTCACCCTCACTCACCCTCAACCCCTCACCCTCCCTCACCCTCAACCCCTCACCCTCCCTCACCCTCAACCCCTCACTCACCCTCACTCTCACTCACCCTCACTCACCCTCAACCCCTCAGCCTCACCCTCACCCTCACCCTCACTCACCCTCAACACCTCACCCTCACTCACCCTCACTCACTCTCAACCCCTCACCCACCCTCACCCTCACTCACCCTCAACACCTCACCCTCACTCACCCTCAACCCCTCACCCTCCTCACCCTCAACCAATACACCCTCCCTCACCCTCAACCCCTCACCCTCAACCCCTCACCCTCGACCCCTCAACCCCTCACCCT
The DNA here is from genome assembly GCF_964263255.1 of Lissotriton vulgaris. NCBI lineage: Eukaryota > Metazoa > Chordata > Amphibia > Caudata > Salamandridae > Lissotriton > Lissotriton vulgaris. The sequence goes on from NW_028248731.1 coordinate 26,320, forward strand.
CACTCAGCCTCACTCACCCTCAACACCTCACCCTCACTCACCCTCAACACCTCACCCTCACTCACCCTCAACACCTCACCCTCAACCCCTCACCCTCACCCTCACTCACCCTCACAACACATATTGTGTTACAATAGGTGTTACATTTGCAAAAGATAAAACTATTGGCATTGTAAATAACAAAGCTATTAATTCGCTATTTTCAATACAAGCACATAAATAAAAAATGTGTCTTTACAATACCAATAGCTCAAACTTTCCTAATGCAAGACCTATTGCATTGCTGTGCTTCTCTCCCCTGCTGCACTCTCCTGCTCTCTAGAGATGTGGCCTAACGACAAGAGCTGCCATCTAAGTCACGTAAATACAAAATATGTTGCATTCCAAATGCTATAGGTGTCACATTCGCAAAAGTTATAACTATTGGCATTGTAAATGACAAAGCCATCAATTTAGCAATTTTAAAAACCAACAAATAAATAACATATGTCATTTACAATACCAATAACTCCAACTTTTCTAATGCGAGACCTATTGCATTTCCAATGCTTGTTTACCTTTGCCTCTGCTTTGTGACTGTTATTCTGGGCTTGTTTTTTGCCTGTGCCCGTTCTGCCTCTGCTCCCTTGCCATTCCTGCTTCCCGCCGCTACGTCCCCTTCGGCCCCCCACTCCCATTCGCCTGTTCCCCCCTCCCAGCTGCTCCTCCCTCCCACCTCACCTTCTTATGGCGGCCGCAGCGTGGCAGTGAGATCGACCCTTGACACTGTTGCCAGGCAGGTCGCTTCTCACGCCGCGCATCTCCACTTGACTTCGCCTGTGTCTCCATCCCAGCTGCTGCTGAGTGTTCCATGCCCGCCTCCACCCGCAGACTACCACCTGCGCCTCATCCATGATGGCCAGTGGTAGGCCTTAGGTCTGTTATTTCGCCCGCTTCTATTGTGCTTTGTGACTGTTATTCTGTGCTTGTTTTTTGCCTTTGCCTGTGCTTTGTGACGGTTATTCTGTGCTCGTTTTTTTGCCTTTACCTGTGTTTTGTGATTGGTATTCTGTGCCCGTCTTTTGCCTTTGTCTGTGCTTTGTGACTGTTATTCTTTCTGTGCTCGTTTTTTGCCTTTGCCTGTGCTTTGTGACTGTTATTCTGTGCACAATGTTTGCCTTTGTCTGTGCTTTGTGACAGTTATTCTGTGCCTGTTTTTTGCCTTACCTCTTCTTTGTGACTGTTATGCTGTGCCCGATTTTTGCCTTTGCCTCTATTTTGTGACTGTTATTCTTGGCTTGTTTTTTGCCTTTGCCCGTTCTGCCTCTGCTCCCTTGCCGGTCCCGCTATCCGCCGCTGCGTCCCCTGCGGCCCACCTCCCACTCCCATTTGCCCGTTCCCCCCCTCCTAGCTGCTCCTCCCTCCCAACTCCCCTTCTTAAGGTGGCCGCAGAGCGGACGCGCAGCGGACGCACGCAGCGGGTGTGCCTAAGGCAAGTTCGTCTGCGCCTGGACCGCGCCCAGCGGCAGAACCCCTGGACTCCACGAACACCATGACCCCCGACTGCGCTACGATGCCAGCACCCTCCACCCACCCAACCCCGGAGGAGACCGCACCTGCTACCGGGCCACCCGAAGCACACCAAGGGACCCTTCACCTGCTGGAACTGCAGCTTCACCAGCATCCGCCCTGCCAAACCTCCGACCAGGAAAGAAGCCAACTACCTCAGATGCATCCTCCTCAACACCCGCTCCACCCGAAAACACGCCATTGAACTCTGGGACCTTCTCGACTCAACCTCCCCAGACGTCACCTTCCTGACAGAGACCTGGCTGAACTCCGCCTCAGCACCCAACATTGCCATAGCCATCCCGGACAGCTACAAGATCAACTGCAGGGATTGCACCAACGGAGTAGGAGGAGGTATTGCCATCGTCCACAAGACCACCCTCAGAGTCTCGACCAACACCGACGACACCCTCAGCACCGCCGAACACCTGCACTTCCAGATCCATAACAACCTCAGAGGAACCCTCGCCTACAGCCCCCCCGGACCTCGACCACAGTTCAGTGACTCCATCGCCGACTTCATCAGCACACACGCCCTCACCACCATGGACTACATCCTCCTCTGGGACCTGAACTTCTACCTCGAGAACAACAGCAACACCAACTCCACCACCCTGACCGCCAACCTCACCAACCTCGGACTCAGACAGCTCAAGACAACACCCACCCACGCTGCTGGCCACACGCTTGACCCCATCTTCTCTGCAAGCCCCCATGTCTCCTTCAGCCACACCACCGAACCCCACTGGGCCGACCATCACTGCATCCACTTCACCTTCAGGAAGCCCTGCACGAACCACTGCACCCAACAAATGCCTCATCGCTGCGGTAGGAAAGTCACTGAAGACCAGCTATCCACCACCCTCTCCCAGAGCCCACCCGCCGACACCGCCGCCCGCAACTTCAGACAGTGGATCGCCGACTGCGCCAACTCAAGAAAGCCCCCAACAGCCACACCAGCAAGAAAGCCACCTGGTTCACCGAAGACCTTCAGGCGTCCAAACGAACGTGATGAAAATTGGAGAAGAACTGGCTCCGCGAACAAACACCGGACAGCTCTGCAGCCCACAAGGGCACCACCTGAAGACACCACCACCTCATCAGATCTGCCAAAAGGGCCTCATTCAAAGACCTCCTAGATAACAACGCACCCTACAGCAAAGAGCTCTTCAACATCGTGAAGGAACTCTGCAACCTCAGCTCCAACACCAACGACATCCCACCCTCGCAAGACCTGTGCAATTCTCTGGCCACCTTCTTCCACCGTAAGATTGCCCACATCCATGACAGCTTCGTTGCCACAACCATCCGCGCCAACCGTCTGCTCACCTGGACCAACAACAATGATGAGGACACCAGCAAAATCATGAACTCCATCCACTCCAGATCACGGCTAGATCCTTGCCCCAACCACATCTTCTACAAAGCCAGCACAGCCATTGCACCCCATCTCCAGAAATAAATCAACATCTCCTTTGAGACAGCAACCTTCCCGGGAAGCTGGGAGCACACCGAGATCAATGCCTTGCTCAAGAAACCCAAAGCGGACCTCAAGAACTTCCTGCCCATCTTCCTGCTCCTGTTCCCGGCGAAGGTCATAGAAAAAAACGTCAACAAAGAACTGACCCGCTACCTCGAGGAGAACAGCATCCTGGACCCGACCACAGCACTGAAACCGCCCTCATCACCACCACCGATGACATCAGGACCCTGGTAGACAATAGAGAAACATTGGCCCTGATCCTCCTGGACCTGTCAGCAGCCTTCGATACAGTCTGCCACCGCACACTACAAACCTGCCTACACCATGCCGGGATCCAAGAAAAGGCCCTGGACTGGACCACATCCTTCATCTCCGGCAGAACAGAGAGCGTTCGCCTGCCCCCCTTCCGCTCCAATGCCACAGAGATCATCTGAGGTGTACCCCAGGGCTCATCCCTCAGCCCAACGCTGATCAACATCTACATTGCACCCCTCACCCATGTCGCCCGACAGCACAACCTCAACATCATCTCCTACGCCGATGACACCCAGCTGATCTTTTCCCTCACCAAAGACCCTCTCACCGCCAAAACCAATCTCCACTAAGGAATGAAGGCTGTTGCTAAATGGATGAGGGACAGCTGACTGAAGCTAAACACGGACAAGATGGAGGTCCCCATCCTCAGATCCCCGCCTTCGGCCTGGGATGACTCCTGGTGGCCGACCATCCAGGGAACAGCTCCATCACCCACGAACCACGCACGCAACCTAGGGGTCATCCTAAACTCCACCCTCTCCATGACTAAACAGGTCAACGCCGTCTCTGCATCCTGCTTCAACACCCTCTGCATGCTCCGGAGGATCTACAAATGGATCCCCACCGCAATGAGAAGAACGGTCACCCAGGCCCTCGTCAGCAGCAGGTTGGACTACGGAAATGCCCTCTACGCAGGAACCATGACCAAACTCCTAAAACGGCTGCAACTCATCCAGAACGCCTCAGCACACCTGACCCTTGACATCCATTGATGCAGCCACATCACACCCCACCTGAGAGACCTGCACTGGCTCCCCATCAATAAGAGGATAACCTTCAAGCTCCTCACCAACGCACACAAGGCAATCCACAATACCAGACCAGCATACCTCAACAGACGACTCAGCTTCTACATCCCCACCGCAAGCTCCGCTCCACCGGCCTCGCCCTCATCACTGTACCCCGCATCAAAGAACGACAGACAGTGACAGATTCTTCTCCCACCTTGCCGCCAAGACCTGGAACACCCTCCCAACCCACCTACGGCAGACCCAAGACCTACTGACCTTCAGAAGACTCCTCAAGACCTGGCTCTTCGAACAGTAGCAGCACCCCCTACCCCCAGCGCCTTGAGACCCTCACGGGTAAGTAGTGCGCGTTACAAGTGATATGATTGATTGATTGATTGATTGATTAAACAGTTTTTATGAATGTGATTTAGCCACACAATAAATCCGATTGTGTTACTGCATGCCATTTTTCTCCGTGCTATTTTACGGAGCAGTATTTCAACATGCAAAAAAAATACATGTGAAAAACTTGCAATTAGATTAAGAGAAATTATTGCATAAAACTAAGTAAAATGTTCTCTCCTCCTGACGTAATTAGGGCCAGACAGTCTGGCAGTCTTCTGGCTGCCAGACTGGCTGTGGCAGTCCACCGTCCACGGCATTATGGGGTCCATTAGGAGATGGCGGACGGATCGCCACCACCATGGAGGCGGTGGCGATCCATCCGCCATCCTTGCCCGTCCGCCACCTTTCTTCTCCCCACCATATTACAATGACGGGGGGACCGTGGCGGAGGGGAAGACCATGGCGGAAAAGGCCTGTTATGGTGTCGGTGTCTATCAGACACCGTCAGCCATATTAGGATGGCCTGGGAGGAATGCCTTTCCGTGGCGGCAATGCCGCCACAGAAAGGCATACAGTTCCTGCTTTGGAGGCCTGTTGCAGACCCCCAGGGTGAAGGGGGGCATGGGGGGTGCACATATGGTACCCCCCTGCGTTTCACAGCACAACATGGCAGGCACCGCGCTGTGCCTGTCATGTTGTGCTGTGAAACGCACAACAAGCATTTTCACATTGCGACGGGCGGTGCTTTAAGCACCGTCCGCCGCAATGTAAAAAATGCGGGATGCACCCGCCACTGTGGCGGGTGCATCCTAATTGGGGACCCGGTTCCTCCGCCCTTGTGGAAGACGGTACCGGCCCCCAACAGGATTGTGGACGGACTTTGTCCGTCCGCCATCCCGATGTACCCCATAGTCTTTGAAATGAAACTCATAATACGGAGGGTGGAGTAGAGATGTCTTTATAGAATGTTCATATGTAGCTAGGTAACATGGAATGTGATCATTAGAAAGGCTGTGTACAGTACAGAGTGAAGCTGGTGGATAGAGGATCTGGAGTTTCCTGTGCCTTCTCTTCAATAAAAGACTTATATCTACAAACCTTCAATTTTCCTGATTTCATCTTTACATTGGCGACGAGGGTAGGATGTTCATGAATATTTCTGCGCAAGGGGCAGATGCTGGATCCTCCTCTCTTGGATTATCATTGTTTAAAAGATAGAAAGAGCCTCATCCACATTGTAAGTAGAGATTTTTGCCTTTTGAAACTAAAAAGGAAATATTACAAGCTTCACAAGAATGATACTGGATTTCAATTGGAACAGAAGTTGAGATGAACTTCTCAAAACTTGATTTAATTCATGAATGTGCCAAGCTGTGATTTAATTCGTAATGCAGTTGGATGGAGTTCCTATTTGAATACTTTGCTTGGTTTCTCAACTATCGATTTTGGGAGTCTTTGTATCCCTTTGGATTTTCTTCAAGGTTTGAAATGCTCGAGTGTTTTAACTATTGATCAATTGCTTTGTGGAGATAAAGACCCTTATATGAAGAAAAGTTTGTACAAACACATCGTTATCATCTGCGATTTTTTAAAAGAGAAGCCTATCTGTGCTACGGTTCCTTATAGCCTGCTCTAAACCGTCATTGCTAAATATCTGCCATTGACATTGATTAACGTTCTTACTTTGAAAGACTCGCTGTGCTTTCCTTCGGGATCTGCATTTTTGAACGTTCTGATGTTTGAAGGACGCGGCTTCCATCTTCCTTAGAATCTAGATTCTTAGCCGTCATCGTCATTGCCGCGTCATCACTCAATGTCTTTTGGTAACTATTTCCTTTGGAAGCCGACGTAAACCGCGCTATGAAGCGGCCATTTTGCACAATTGGGAAACGTGCATTAACTAACATTGCAGATAGGTCTACGACGTGATTTGAAACGTTAAGAACTGTTCATTAACTAATATTGCAGATATGTCTTCGACGTGATTTGAAACGGTAAGAACTGTTCGTTACATGAACTCACACACTGTGAGGCGACTTGAAGCACATTGAATGCAAGATTACATCGGCACTGTTGGAGTTTACATTAATTTCATCATTGGATCTTCAACAAATTGCGATGGATTCAAGTCTAAGTCAAGTTATATATTTATTTTAATTTGTTATTTTAATTTCTTTCTTTATTAACACATTTTCTTACAGGAACAGTATTGCTAAAGTTGGACTAAATTAATTTAAAGTTTATTGATAACTATTATTGGTAATTTTAACTGAACATGGGGGACCAAAGTTTGTCTGCTCCTCCCTCTTTACTTCCTACTCCTGGAGAGCCTGCCATTCCATGGAAGAAATGGAAAAAGTTATTTTTGACTTATATTCTGGCTACAGGTGCAGATAAGTATGGGCCAGTGAGCAGACAAGCCGTTTTACTTAATTAGGCATTGAGGGTAGAAGATTATATGAAAATTTCCCTGAGGTTTCGTTAGGTAATGGTGATGGTCAACCCAGCAATTTATATGAGATGAGAATAAAGATGTTAGATATCAGATTCAATACTAAGGTTAATGTAGTCCTTGAGAGGCATACATTCTTTTGCAGAGTACAAAAGATAGATGAAGACATATTGTCTTATGTAGCAGCTTTGAGAGGATTATCTTTAACATGTCAATGTGAACAGCTAGCAGATTCATTGATACGTGACCAAATTGTCAGATGTACAAATAATAAGAGGGTGCGTGAAAAGTTATTAATTAAGGATTCTACGTTAGAAGAAGCCATTCAGATTGTGAAAGGTTTGGCGCACACTGATATTTGGATTAAGGAAATAGATAAATGTACACATTCTATGGTAAACAAAGACTCTGGATCAAAAGTCGTGTCATCCAAGGATTCAGAGATACAGGCAAACATTAGTGAGACTAAGGTAACCATACCTTATACTAAGGCTGCCCTATAATATGATCATTGATAAAACTAATGAATCTTCCCAATATAAATCCCCTGTGTCTTTTGGGTCGCGACCTGTTACGTGTTTTCGTTGTGGTGCACCGGGCCATATTGCTTCTAGCAGTAAGTGTATGGGAAGGAATGCAATTTGTAGAACTTGTGGTAGAAAAGGACATTTTGCTAAAGTCTTTAAGACCAAGATGTCTTTCGTACAAGAAATTGATGATTCTTGCGTAAATGTCCACAAGTTGTTTCCTTCCATAGATGTTGTTACTTCTCAAATTGATGTTTACGCTGTTAAAGCTGATTCTAACACTAGTAATTTTACTATCAAGATGGAAAGTACAAGCATGTTAGAAAAACCACACTATATCATCAATTTAGATTCTAAGGGAGTAAGAATGTTGATTGATTCTAGCAGTCTGTACACTCTTTTATCTATAGAAATGTATCTCAAATCATGGGGAGAGTTAAATAGTGGAAAAGATTGGGATGCTCCAGATATTAAAGCAGTGGGTTATGGTGGTAAAACTATAGATATATTGTGCTTGAAATGGATGGTGATTGAATTCGAATCCAAGAAAGTTTATGGCATGTTTATTTGACTAAGCAAGGGTCAAATTTATTAGGATGGCGACATCAAAAAGATTTAGGGATTGCTTTGAATCCAAATGCTAGTGAACCAGTTCAATCTGTAATTGTAAATAACATTGATGATTATGACTCCTTAATAATGAGTAAATATGCTGATGTTTTTACTGAGGAATTGGGAAAACTCAAGAATTTTTCCCATAAGATCATTCTTAAAAGTAATGCTACCCCCATTGTTCATAAAGTTAGGTCAGTGCCTCATTTACTGAGAGGTCCTTAGCAAGAAGAACTTGATAAGCTGTTTAAACTCGGTATTATTGTGCCAATTGAGGCCTCTGAATGGTTGGCGGCTATTGTAGTCTCGCCAAAGGATGGTGGAAAGAAGATTCGCTTATGCATTGACCTCAGTGATTTACACAAGAACATATGGGCAGATCGTCAACCCCTACCCAATATATCAGAAATGCTCACTGCAATGGGTGGGGGGAGTGTATTTAGTGTGATGGATATGTCAGCAGCATATCATCAAATAGACCTTGATGAGAAATCTAGACACCCCGTTAGGTGCATTACGCTACTGTCGAATGCCACTTGGCCTGGCATCCGCCTCAGCGGTTTTTCAAAGAGTTATGCAAAAAGTGTTGCATGGTTTGAAAGATGTGCTTTGTTTTCAAGAAAATGTACTTATTGTAGGCAGGAATTATGAACATCATGTATAGTGATGGAAAATGTTCTATGTCGCATGCGATAAAATGGTTTGACAATTAAGAGAGAAAAGTGTCAATTTGGAAGGGATGTAGTGTGTTATTTGGGTCATGAAATCTCTAAGCAGGGAATTAAACCGAAAAAAACATTGTTTTGGCTATCAAAGATGCACCTACACCTAAAAACAAAGAACAATTTAAAAGTTTCTTGGGATTAGCGGAATACTGTTCGAAATTTATGAAAGGATGTACGGACATTGGGGCAGTGTTGTCACAGGTAAAGGATGGTTAAGAGAAGGTAATTGGATTTGCTTCCAGGAGATTACAGAATGCAGAAACATCGTACTCTGTGATAGAAAAAGAGGCTTTAGCATGCTGTTGGGGAATTAAACACTTCAAGTATTTTGTTTGGGGTATTCCTTTTAAACTTCTAACTGATTACAAACCCCTTGTGCACCTATTTAAAGTAGGGAAAGGATTAGAAGGGAGTGTAACTCAGAGGATTTCAAGGTGGATTCTTTCTGTAATGGAATATAATTTTGAAATTGAGTACTTGAAAGGTTTAAAGAACATTGTGGCTGATTGCTTATCAAGGATGCCTATTAAAATGAATAGTGAAGAGGAGGAAATTGAGGAAGATTTCATATGTTATACTGAAGAACAATCTTTTGATAAGGAAGAATGGGATGCAGCAATGTTAGAAGATTTTGTATTAAAGGAGGTCATTCTAAGGGTGTCTAATGGTTGGAATGGTGATTCTAGTCATGATTTGTCTTTCAAGGGTTACAAGAATGAGCAGGAAGAGTTGAGTGTAAGAGAAGGAAAGTTATGGAGAAGGGATAAACTGGTACCACCTCAAGGTCTTAAAGCCAAGATTATCAATACTGCACATGAGGGTCATATGGGAAGGACAATGACTAAAAGTTGTATACTTCAGTCATTTTGGTGGCCAAATATAGATAAGGATGTCGAAAATACTGTCAAGGATAGTTATGCTTGTGCTGCTAGCGACAAAACCAAGGTTGTTCGTCAACCGCCCCTTTCTTGTGTTAAATTTCCTGATCATCCTTGGGAAAGAGTAGCAATAGATTTCCTAGGTCCCATTTCTAGGTTAGGGTCAAATTGTAAATTTTTTATTGTTTTGGTGGATTACCGTTCCAAATGGTTTGTTGTGGAAACGGCTGACAGTATTGTATCTGAGAAAGTAATAACATTTTTGGAGTAAGTCTTCATGAATGAAGGAATTCCCAAGATTTTAGTGTCAGATAATGGTCCTCAGCTGGTTTCTAGGACTATGCAATATTTTCTTCATAGCAAAGGTGTGAAACATGAAAAAGTTTCCATGTTCAGACCTCAAGCGAATGGTTTGATGGACAGAATCAATCGGTTAATAATGGATAACATTCAACTATCCTTGTGTAATGGGTTGTCATGGTCAGATGAGTTGAAAAAATTAATATGGTCTTATAGAGTGACGCCACATTCTGTGACTGGTGTGTCACCTTTTGTATCACTACAACACACTCAAAGGAAAAGACAAGGAATGTATGTGGGTGGACCGGGAGAGAATTAGTAGAAATGTTAGGTGTCAGCAATTGGCTGCTGCTTCTCGGTACAATCAAATGAGAAGTGTCAGGTTTCCTACTATCAAGGTGGGTGACTGGGTAGTGGTGAAATGGGGTGGTGTTGTTGTCAAAGGCGATAGTAAATTCTCTAAACCTTTTCAAGTCAAAGAAGTGAAGAAAAGTGTGCTGGTCTTAAGTGATGGTTCAATTTGGAGTTATGGAAGCATTTCTAAATGTCCTTCACCTTCATTGTTGCCAATCGATTGATTACTTTGATTTATGAGTATATGTATAAGTATATGTATCACCTTCATTGTTGCCATGCGATTGATTACTTTGATTTATGAGTATATGTATAAGTATATGTATAAATTATTTAAATGTTTTGAATTTTATTTTGTAGGAGGGAAGATGTGTAGAGATGTCTTTATTAGAATGTACATATGTATCTAGGTAACATGGAATGTGATCATTAGAAGGGATTTGTACAGTACAGAGTGAAGCTGGTGGATAGAGGAGCTGGAGTTTCCTGTGCCTTATCTTCAATAAAAGACTTATATCTACAAACCTACAATTTTCCTGATTTCATCTTTACAGGTGGCCCTTGCGCTGGTTTGGTTTGTAGTTGCCTAGAAACTAATTGAGGAATGGTTGTATTTGCCATGTGGGTTTTTTGTGGATCACCGGGTTATTTCAGTTAAATACATATTTTCAGGATCGACATTTGTTGAGTCTCCTTTTTTAAATCTATATTTCATGCTACATTTTTACATTTTCTCAATTTGGCTGATGTGCATTGTGTGCCTGGTGTACATTGTATGTAGCTGTCTACTTTGGTAACATCCAGTTTTCATATAAGTTAATGCACAATCATGCATAGTTGATGTTTATATTATCATTTATTATTTCCACATAATATTATTTTTTTTAAACTTATAGCAACAATGAATGTGAGTTATGATTTAATATAATAATACTTGTTGTCTATTCACATGTAATTTTTACATTCTTGAAAATATTTTTTTCTGCAATAGATACATGTTAAATGTTATCATTTATTAACCAATAATACGATTGTAATATTTATACGCTTGTTTCACGATATATAGATATCTGTTATTGATTTCCTGAAATTGCCTTCTGCTTTGAGCAGGAGAATCTTTAAGGTGGTCTTTCTTCCTCTCTTTCAGCATTTTTAACAACTTGGAAGCAGTTTTTATGAATGTGATTTTGCCACATGATAAATCCGATTGTGTTACTGCATGGTATTTTCTGCGTGCAATTTTATGGAGCAGTATTTCCACGTGCAAAAAATGCATGTGAAAAACTTTAAATTAGAGGAAGAGAAATTATTGCATAAAACTAAGGGGCATATTAGCAAGGAATAGCGGTATTTATCGCTAAACGTGCTTAGTGCATTTTTTTATCGCTGCCTATTGCTGGATATGTTAGCAGAGAAAACATGCTATTAGCAACGTTTTTCTCCATTGTGCTAAAATATCCAGCGAGAGCAGCGAAATGCGTGAATATCGCTGGAAATCTAGCGATATTCACGCATTAACGCTAATAGGGAATGAACCTGATAATCCACCTTCTATTGGATAAACAGGTAAGTCATGTTTTTAGCAGGTGTTAGATTAAAGCGATAATCATGCTTAGCGCAAATATTTTCAGCGCTTCGCCTTCCTTGCTTATAGGCGATAGCTGTGTTAGCGACTGCTGTCAGTCGTTAACAGTTTGGGTACGCCCACTTTGCATCACATTAACAATAAATATCGCTGACATGCAAAGCGGGCCCCAAACCGGTCGCGATCGCCTGAAAGCTGTCTCTAACTGCTGTTAGCGACAGCTTGCTGATAGGGCAATAAAAATATTGCTGCTTTAGAGGCAAAAGGTGCCGCTAAAGCGGCGATATGGCCCTTGCTTTTATGCCCCTAAACTACATTTTCTCTCCTCCTGATGTAATTAGGGCCAGAGGGTCTTATTTTCAGATTGGCAGTCTTCTGACTGCCAGAATGGCTGTGGAGGTTCACTGCATTATGTTTTTGAAATGCAACTCATAATACAGTGGGCGGCCCTGGCGCAGGTTTGGCACAGCTGTGCCGACGAAGGGCTGGCACAACTGCACCAAACTCGTAATCAGCCCCCAGGATTGTATTTAAATTCTAACAGCTCCAGAATCAGAGTGTCAGCGCCTTGTTGGTACAGTGTTATGCTATTATTGATAGGGAATTTTGAAATTCCTGGATATTGTGAAAACGCACACAGAGACCTAAACTATAAATCCACAAGCAATCTAATGGTCACATCTAGGAGGTGCAAGTCCAGGTGAACTTAATGCATATTCATTAAGCGACACGTCATAAAAATGACATGCAACAAGCCCTACTTCTCTGTTATAGTTTGTGTGAAACATGTTTTGATGGTTCACAGGGCATCAAAGGTATCAATCAAGAGTATTTACCTCTGATGTCCCTGGGCTTCTATGCAGAGGACCCTTAAATTGTGGACCAAGTATCCTCAAATCAGGGTCCATGCATACGTCTCCGATTCAGTTTGTGTGAGCCTAGGGTGTCTCTGTTGGACCGGACTTTAATTTTTCCTACTCATAATAATTGATTTGCCCAATATATTAGCCTAACTATCTCCCAATTTAGATGGCCCGGTATATCTTTGTCCTGATGATGGCGCATGTATTTACTCTGCAGGCGGAAACACAGATTACATATGAGTAACTCATAAAATTATTTTCTATTCTACCAAATATCATTGACTTGTAGGCTTCATTTCTCCCAACGATTGACCAGTCGCTTGTCTGTATATGTTATAGCAGGGAAGTGTGCCGACTCTAAATGATTTTTTGATTAAACAAATTACTATTATCTTTGCACACCTCTCACTTTGCACTGCATCATTACCATGTTTGATGTATTTCTATATATGATTAGAAGGAATAGCGATATTTATCGCTAAACGTGCTTAGCGCATTTATTTTATCGCTGCCTATTGCTGGATATTTTAGCGGAGAAAACATGCTATTAGCAACGTTTTTCTCCATTGTGCTAAAATATCCCGCGATAGCAGCGAAATGCGTGAATATCGCTGGAAATCTAGCAATATTCACGCATTAACGCTAATAGGGAATTAAACTGATAATCCACCTTCTATTGGATAAACAGGTAAGTCATGTTTTTAGCAGGTGTTAGATTATAGCGATAATCATGCTTAGCGCAAATATTTTTAGCGCTTCGCCTTCCTTGCTAATAGGCGATAGCTGTGTTAGCGACTGCTGTCTGTCGCTAACAGTTTGGGTACGCCCACTTTGCATCTCATTGACAATAAATATCGCTGACATGCAAAGCGGGCCCCAAACCGGTCGCTATCGCCTGAAAGCTGTTGCTAACTGCTGTTAGCGACAGCTTGCTGATAGGGCGATAAAAATATTGCTGCTTTAGAGGCAAAAAGTGCCGCTAAAGCAGCGATATGGCCCTTGCTTTTATGCCCCTAAACTACATTTTCTCTCCTCCTGATGTAATTAGGGCCAGAGGGTCTTATTTCCAGTCTGGCAGTCTTCTGACTGCCAGACTGGCTGTGGCGGTTCACTGCATTATGTTTTTGAAATGCAACTCATAATACAGTGGGCGGCCCTTGCGCAGGTTTGGCACAGCTGTGCCGATGAAGGGCTGGCACAACTGCACCAAACTCGTAATCAGCCCCTAAGATTGTATTTCAATTCTAACAGCTCCAGAATCAGAGTGTCAGCTCCTTGATTTAGAAATAAGCCCTTTATGCATTTCTAAATCTTACAGACGCCTTGTTGGTACAGTGTTATGCTATTATTGATAGGGAATTTTCAAATTCCTGGATATTGTGAAAACGCAGAGAGAGACCTACACTGCCAATCCACAGACAATCTAATGGTCACATCTGGGAGGTGCAAGTCCAGGTGATCTTAATGCATATTCATTAAGCGACACAACATAAAAATGACATGCAACAACCCCTACTTCTCTGTTATAGTTTGTGGGAAACCTGTTTTGATGGTTCACAGGGCATCAAAGGTAACAATATAGAGTATTTACATCTGATATCCTTGGGCTTCCATGTAGAAAACTCTGAAATTGTGGACCAAGTATCCTCAAACCAGGAACCATTCCTATGTCTCCAATTCAGTTTGTGTGATCCTAGGGTGCCTCTGTTGGATCGGACTTTCACTTTTTCTAATCATTATAATTGATTTGCCCAATATATTAGCCTTACTATCTCCCAATTTAGATGCCCTGGTATATCTTTGTCCTGATGATGGCCCATGTATTTACTCTGCAGGCGGAAACACGGATTACATATGAGTAACTCAAAAAATTATTTTCTATTCTACCAAATATCAGTGACTTGTAGGCTTCATTTCTCCCAACGATTGACCAGTCGCTTGTCTCTATATGTTATAGCGGGGAAGTGTGCCGACTCTGAATGATTTTTTGATGGAATAAATTACTATTATCTTTGCACACCTCTCACTTTGCACTGCATCTTTACCATGTTTGATGTATTTCTATATATGATTAGAAGACTGCAATAGAGAACGAAATACTCCTTTTGTGCTCTGTCTCTTGTTAATTTCGTTTACTTTTATGGAAATCAGCATTATGCTATGTTATTAAATTGACAATGAAAAAACGTAAAATATTTGTTTTGGGGAGGACAAACTGTTTTTTCCCAATAATTTTAATTACACATGTTCCTCTTTATATTGGATTACGCTTTCATATAAAACGTTATTGAAGATATTTTTAAGGCATCTGCTTCCCAGAGTCCAAGGGCACACGCTGGGAAAGTCAAAAAGTTGGAATAAGTAGCAGATGAAAAGGGTATTGGTCTCTGGGCACTATTTCTGATGGGGCTTGAAGTGATTTGCTCCAGAAGGCTGCCTCTTGCCACCAAGGTTGGGAGTTCGAGGCCACTTAGGCGAGAAACAAATGGGGATTCACACAGCCTGGGTAATTGATGTTCCTACCCCTTATCTCTACAATTCAGAAAAAATGTTCAGCCCTTTATAGCCCCTGACCACGTCTTCCTTCCACAGCAGTGAAAGAAGTCCTCAGCTGCCTGCACTATTAGCGTGCAATAACAACTGTTCACAGAGCTCGCTCCTTCAGTGCATCAAAGCAGGTTCACTAGCAGCAAAAGCCCACGGTGTACCCTCCTTCGGGCCACTAAACAGGTCCTCTCCTGGTAACTGGAGGTGCCAGCCCTAAAGAGAGTCTATGAAAACAAGTTAGGAGGGGGTGCACGCTAAAGGACCCTGACAGCTCACTTCAGTAACCTCAGAAGAACCCTATATGTTTAGCTGGCAAATGGCAAAACATTGCCTAACAAGCAGATCAAAGGTAGCTATGGACAAAGGGTTTGGGATGCTGGGTAGTTATCAAGAAGAGATGGTGTTTTCCTCCACCATTGTGTGGCTAGATATAGTCTCTCATTGAGCAGTAACATCTATCGCATTGACATAGGCCTTGTTGAGCCAGTGGCGTAACGATAATTGAGGGGGCCCCCCTGCCAGGTACGTGGAGGGGCCCTTTCCGGACTCTATTAGGAGCTCTCATGCCGAAGTGCAGTGCTGAGGGGGCCCCTTTGAGCTAGAGGGCCCCCCGCAGTGCGGAGGATGCATGGGCCTGTGTTACGCCCCTGTGTTGAGCTACTTGAAAATATTGGCATGTCTCTTAGCTAACATCTCAGGATGAACCTCTAACACGCCCATGGAAACAAGTAGCATCTCAACATTCCCCCCTGTCTCCCTGCAGCCACTTTCAACACCATGCCTCATTTTAGCTGTACCCATCATGGCCTGCCAGTGAGCGGTGTCTAGGAAAATCGCAAATACCCTTTATGTCTGCTCTATAACAACCCTTACTCAGCCCCTGAGGCCTTAAAAAACAAGGTACCCCTTCTCCTACTTCTTCACAAAGGTGTCCAGTGGCACCTAACCTATTCCCAAATTTTAGAGGTATTTTGAAAGCTATTTTCTTTTCTATCTCTGTTCCGAGTTTAACACCGGCTCAACTGAAAGGGGTTTGATCTGCCTATACTATGGTTGCCCCGCTGGATCTTTCATGAAACTATAGCGATGACCCAATAGCCAGTGGCTCTAGCAAACTTAAGTCAATGAGTTTTGTCTCAACTAAATGTCCATAAAGTTTAAAACAAAATTACTCATAATGTGAGCCAAGTCATCCTAATCGTTAACACTGCTGTATTATTCCAATCAGTTTGTAACTTTAGTGCAGGATCCATCCGCCCAAAGCTTCCTGGGTGTAATGAGGCTGATTGATGCAATTCCTTTTTTTTTTCTTGGGGTTTCTTTTATTTTTTAAGTTCAAGAAAGGGTTTATTGAAAAAAATAATACGATCATAAAAACAATACTTTGTATACGCAGTTATTTGTTAATACATAATTACATGAAGGTATAATAAAGAATAATAATAATATATATTATCCACTAAAATGGTAAAAGGATAATATATAAGATGATATGAATACAATCAAAGGTTCACAGAAATTGTAATTAACAATATATTGCAAAAATACACCATTTTTAAAAAGAAAATATATATATAAATATATACATATATATAGTACGCGGATATAAGAAGAGTACCAAGAGGTTTAAGAATCATGCTTGCTCCCAGTTTTGAGAAACCAAATCCTTTAATGTTAAAAGAGTGGGGGCAGAGCAATCTTGCTGCCAGTATGAATTTGGTCCATATTTTAATCAAGTACGCAGCCATCGACCGAGAAGAAATTTTGAAAGAAATTTAAAGGCTGAGCACTGAAATCGCCAAAATTAGAGAATCGGAAGCTGCGAAAAAATTAAATGAGACCATGACCGAGCGTTTACAAAAACATGAAGACAAGATCAAATTCAGGAAAGGGCATAAATTTGCTAGAGATCAAGCCGACTATGAACAGGGCCAGATCTTTACTTTTGCCAGCAAATTTAGTATTGCGAAGCGACAGCAATACAGCTCTAAAGGAGTCAAAACTGTGAATCTTTCTGGCACAGTGGCATCGTCTAACATTACAGAGGAGGATCCTTCTAGCATTGATTCCATTTTGGTTACGAGTGGTTCCAGCAGAGAGTCAGACCTAGATTCTATGTCACATGCAGCATCCATTCTAAATCTGGAAGAAGAATTGGATTTTTTAGTGAGAGAAAAACTGGATACGTTGAGGCCGCGACTAAAAAATCAAACAAAAATCGCAGAAATAAAAGGAGGCGTGAAAGAAGACGAAAATGTATCCAAAAAAACGCAACAACAGACGCCGCAAACAAGATGGCAGAACAAACGGAAGTAAGTGACAGTTCTGTCATTAATCCATATGATGTGACTTTAACCCTAGCAGAAAAGCAACTTTTGTCACTAGGCTTAAATTTCTGCCCCAAACAATCTTTTAATTATGCGGCCACTAGAATTGATGTCTTTCGTTTCATAAGGAAACTAAAATTGAAGAAATTATTTTCCGTGCGGAAACTAAAAGACAGTACAGAACCTGAAGTTGCGCGTCCCATTGATACTACGGAGGGTGCTGGTTTATCTTCTGGAGATGTTCCCCTCTTGTTTACTCTGCACAATTTACATGAAGCCACAGACTCCCAGCCCTGCGGCCCGGATGTAACCTTAAGCACACAAGCAAGACTAAACAAAATCGACAAACTTCAAAAAGGAGCGGGGCTATCCCCCTTCAGAAGTAAATCGAGTTTTGTACCTTTGGCCACTAAGGATGCCATTGACACCTTTCATGACTGCATAGCCAATGAAATCAAGCAACTACACAGGTCCACTGTCAGAAAGGGCGCTAATTTTACCCGACAGCAAAGAGACTATGCCACCTTAATGAACAAACTGAGAAAAAATACAGACATTGCAATCAAAACATCTGACAAAGGTGGCAATGTCATTCTATGGCCTAAAAAGGACTACAATAGGGGAGCCTACAGACAACTACTAGATGGAACTTGTTATGAGAAGACCACTCTTAAAGAGTATGACAAGGCCAAAGACAACCTCCTTAAACTATTGCACAAATGGCGCAGGGAAGGCCTAATATCTATGGAGGAATTTAAATTCATGCATACTGATTTTCCTGTACTCCCTGTGTTTTACCTTATACCGAAGGTACACAAATGTGTTACCTCTTCCCCTGGGAGACCGATCATTTCGGCGATTAAATGCACCAGTGAACAGGGGGGAAGGTACATTATTTTTTCTTACAGGATTTGGTACAGTCGCTCCCCAGTTTTGTGAAAGATACAAGTGACTTCCTAAGCAAAATTGAAAATTTAGAGTGGAACAGCGATATGTTATTGATTGCCTTGGATATAGAATCCCTCTACACCAGTATTGCTCATGATATTGGGCTGCAGGCCACTGAATATTTCTTGAACAAGCGCCTGGTCGAATATTATGAACACAACAAGGTCATCATCAGCCTAGTCAATTGGTGTCTCTACAATAACTTTTTCCTGTATGGGAAGGACATATGGAGACAAGTCAAAGGAGTAGCGATAGGATGCTGTTTCTCCCCCAGCTACGCGTGTTTACACGTTGGCTGGTGGAAGGAACAGGTCCTTAATATCCAACATCGCATCTGGGTAAATGAAAAGATAGTCGACGATGTATCCGGTTGCGGTTGCGGTTCCATGCTTGAGCCGCTTGGGAGATATATTGATTTTTTTCTGAAACGTTTGGCAGAATCGACACAATCATACCTACGAGATACTATGCACACCATTAATATCTTGGGGAATTCATCTTTTGACCCGCAACATCAAATCTTGGCCACGTGTGATGTGGTGTCTTTATATACTAGCATTCCCCAGGAGGAAGCATTGGCTGTGGTAACCAGATGTCTCCAACAACGACTTGCACTGGTGACTGTTCCAACTGAGTTCATCATTGCCTTATTAAGGATAGCCATGACCAAGAACATTTTCATATTTAAAAATCAGTTCTTCCTCCAAACCAAGGGAGTAGCAATGGGTGCTCCATTTGCTCCTGATGTGGCTATTCTCTACATGTCAGCTTTTGAGGAAGACACAGTCTACAACAAACTCAATCCATTCAGAGACCAGGTTGGTCTCTGCATGAGATACATTGATGATATCCTTTTGATATGGAACGGCGATGATAACGAATTAACATCATTCTATTCATGGCTCAACCAGCAATCTGCCCATCTCAAGTTTACGATTCAGTTGGACAACCATACCCTGAATTTCCTTGACATCACCATCTATGAAAATTCAGGAACTCTCCTTACGACACTGTACCGCAAGCTGGCGGAAAGGAATTCACTGTTGCAATACAATAGTCATCAACCTCGATCATTACGAGGCAATCTACCTTTTAGGAACTGTTCCAATAAAGAACATTGGGGCATATTACCAACAACTAGCAATAATTATCGCTAGGTTGGCTTAGCAGCAATATTTTTATGGCCGAGCTGCGGCGATTTTTATCGCTTAGGAGCCTTGATATTATCAAGGTTTATCTCCTAAGCGATAAAAATCGGCCGAAATTCATGAATATTGCTGAAAAGTCAGCGATATTCATGCATTACCAAGCTAATGCTCTTAGCCATGTTATCCCCCTCCCATTGGATAACATGGCTAAGAACTGCTCAGGGCAGGTGTTAGCTTTTGGAGATATTTGCGCTTAGCGCGAATATCTCCAAAGGTTGGTAATAGGGGATAGCGATGTTAGCGATTGTTTTCAGTCGCTAACATCTTGGCACTCCCACTTTGCATGTCATTAGTGATATATATCACTGACATGCAAAGTGGGGCCCAAGATGGTCGCTATCTCCTACTAGCTGTCGCTAACTGGTGTTAGCGACAGCTAGGTAATAGGGAGATAATTTTATCTCCGCTTTCTTGGCTTTTAAAGCCAAAAAAGCGGAGATAAACCCCTTTGATAATATGCCCCATTATTTTTGTGAATCTGAAGATCTTTCTACTCGACTCCTAAAATGTGGGTATCCAAGATGACTGGTCAAAAGAGCAAGCAAACATGCCTGGTTTTATCCCCGAGAGCACCTTCTAACACCGAAAGAGAGAACAGACCTACAACAATACAGAATAGTCTGTGTGACAACATTTTCAACTAAAAGTAACAAAATAAAGCGCATTGTAAACCAGCACTCGTCTTTTATCTCAGATGATGTAAATCAAAAGAATACCCCTCTACACGCTTTCAAGAAAGCGAAAAGTGTCAAAGACTACGTGGTACGATCTTTTTTACCAACAAAAGAAGATTCTACCATAACCGCCCTTTGGAAGCTTCCACCGGTCGTTGGTCATTCCAAATGTGGACAGTGTAAAGCCTGCAGCACTACAATACAGACTAAGGTGTTTGAACACAATCATCTGAAGGTCCAGCTTGAATCCCACAGCAACTGCAACACTTCCAATTTGATCTATGCTATAACATGCCCATGTAATCTGATCTATATTGGACAAACACAGCAGAAAGCCAAAGTGCGAATACTCCAACATATGAGTCGCATTAGATGCCAGACACAGGGTACACCATTGGTTGATCACTTTAAGTTGAGTGCTCATCCCACTGAGACCCTCAAATGGGTTGTACTAGAGAAGGCGATCCTAGGACCCCGGGGTGGTAACATCAGCAGCATTCTCAATACCCGTGAACTAAAGTTGATGCTTTTCTTTGATTCAATCCAAACCGGTTTGAATGAGCATGATAGCTCCTTTTCTCAATTAGCTACTCTGCCCTAATCTCGCCCCAGTGGCGGTTTCACCTGACATTATCCATCAGATGTTGTTAGATATTCCAGTATATTACCATATGGTCTGGATTATTCTAGGCATATCATGCTGGATGATTTAATGGTCCTTTTGATTTGTTTGCATTATGTATTATTTGACATGTTCCAGTATACGTCGGGTGCCAACAACGATGATAAGATTAACCCTGTGGTTTTTACAAGTTATGCTAAGGTTTCTCTCAATTTGTTGTGTCAATGCTGTGGTTTTTACCGTCATGCGATAGGTACACCACTGTGACATGTCTAAGTATTGTCAATCTAGTGTGCTGGGATTAATCATGACAATGTCCTCCACGACGACTCCTATAAGTCGTGGTTACATCTATCAAAAGTGTGTTTCTTCCGCCACAGTGGTCTTTTACCGTCTTGCGACAGGTACACCACTGCGATCGTACAATAGTTTCAATCGATTTTAACAATAGCTGAAGTCCATATAACCTGTCCTCTTCCACTCCTTCTGATTTAACTTAATGGAAATCCATCCCACCAGACCATCGTGGTGTTCCTATCAAGTTACCCCCCCCAATGTCCGTACATATGTGCCGGCAACATCATTATTCTCACAATGATTAGCTTCGGATGTCCTTTCTCCATTTCCACATGCAGCAACGCGGTCATGTGACCCGGTTGCCCCAGTAACTATTCCAACAATTTGCTCGGTTCGTCATTGCTGGACGCGAGCGGACTGCAAACATAAATTAACTCTATCTCCGGTAAGCTTGGAGATGTTTTCTCTGCCGGCATGACTGTTTTCATGTTTATGGTCGGGTTCTACAAATGGTGGTTTCCCCTTTGTTTTCCCAGATGCTGCATTATTGCGGTCGTCTTTTTTTCGATGACAATTACTAACGGGCGTTGTTAAGTCAACGATCTACGTCCCGGTAAGCTTTTGTCTCCAACGCCGCAGTATAAGAAATGTGGCCATTCTTTCACGTTTCCCTGTTAGTGATTTATTAATTTTCCTAACAGAAATTCTGGCCCGAACTGGTTCCTTGCCTTCGCCGCAAACGCCTGACCTTACTGTGAGTCTAAGTTTTTTTTACAAGCAGAAACTAACTGTTCACGATCTGTAACGCATTTGAGACTAGTGCCATGTTTAATGGTTTGTTGGTTATTTTTACTTTCAGACTTGAGGGCCTTCTCAGCGTTAAGACGCATGTAAGTGCTCCCGTAGTCCCATTACATTCTAATAGTCAATGGATGGCATTTCAGTCTCTATTTTCTATCTTCAATTTCCAACTCTTCCACCCCTAGGATTTGAAGTTACTACCAACCGATGTGTCACACTCCATCCATCTTCTGCCTTAGGACGAGCAACAATTAATTTGGTATACTTTGCCTGTGTACTTTAAACTAGCGCATGCAGTGCATTATTGTATGTTTCCTAAATAATTATTGTGATTATATATTAAATAGGTTGCCTGCCCCTGCCCTGTCCTGATGAAGACCCGCAGCAAGGGTACAACTAAATCCTGCCATATTTAGAGGGTTGAAACGTCGACAACTTTCCTCTTTCCGTCAACTTCACCCCATTCTTGATACACATTGTTGTGTTATGTGGAGTATGTTTTTTGGTTAAGTGATGTGAACCTTATGTTGGTCTACATTTTATTTGACACATGAATTGCCGTTGTGCCATTTGTTTGTTTTTACAGTCACTATTTCCTATACACACCATCCTCACTTTATCACTTCACTTATCCCTCGGGCACTGCTTAGTTAATGAATGCTTATTCAATGACATGATATTTAATATATCCCTACATTGTGAATAAATGCATTGTAGACCCATCTTTTGTCTATTGTTGTAAAAATAATTTGTATGTTTATGAATTGTTTTCTTTTTTGCAGGGACCCCCCATTCTCAGTACTGTTATTACCCAGGTCCCAGTGACTCATTTTGGGTGAACCCTGTTGCCATACTCTACGTATTTATTCTATGGCAGGGAGATGAACACAAAGCCTTGTTGTTTGTCCAAGAAATCACTGACAATTCTCTCAATTTGAAGTTCACGGTCCATATGAGCAAGCAAGAAATTGAGTTCTTGGACGTGGTACTGTATATTAAGAATAATAGAATTGAGACCACACTCTTTAGGAAGCCCATGGCAGGGAACACAACCTTGCACGCAACTAGCATGCATCCTAAGCATACCATCAACAGTATTCCTCTAGGGGAGATGCTGCGTTTAAAAAGGATTTGCAGTACTTCTCATGACTTCGAAGTATGCTTAACAGAAATTAACAATAGATTCAAAGCATGTGGCTACTCTGTTTCCACTCTAAAACAAGCATTAATAAAGGCTAATACGTGCTCGAGAGCAAGTCTGTAAAATTCCGATGCCTTGAGCAATGAATTCATGTCTGAAGTAAAATCCACCTCTACAGGTGATGATTGTCCCAGAATGATCACTGCTTTCAGCAGTGAGGAAAACAAAATTAGAACTGGCCCATTTTGCTAACTGATCCAGTTTTAGGAGCTCTGCTACCCAATAGCCCGTTGGTTACTTTCAGTAGGACCAAAAACATGGGGTCTGTACTTGACACTACCAGTCCCGAAACCAGACAAAAAAATATATGGTTAAAACCTGCGACTGGTTTTCGGAAGTGCTCCTCTTGTAGGGCATGTAAATTTGGGATCAATAAAACCCATTACCAAACACCCTTTGGACAGCATGAGTTTCCCTACACCAGGACATAGCTCTTGAATTGCAAGACTGAGTTTGCTGTTTATGTCCTGATGTGCACCTGTGGTCTCAACTACATTGGTAGCGCCAAACTACAGGTGCACGTCAGGATCCCGCCTACCCGGTGGCTCGGCATTTTAAGATCAAACATAATAATGACTTATCCTGCTTAACATACTATGTGGTAGGATCTCTTCTCAAACTTCGCAGAGGTGGCAATAAAGAATCATTACTCAGGCAGTTGGAAACCACTATGATTTTGCAATTCGATAGCAAATGGCCAAATGGGCTTAACAATTCTGAAGACATGTACACTTATCTATGGTTTGTGATGTGTTAAGCTATTCTGATGTCCGTATGTATTTGTCCTCTCATGTGTTAGGAATATATATTCCGAGCTATTTGGTTTCTGATAGTTTTTATTTCTCTCCAGTATATTTTTGTAGTTTCCTGGAAATGCAAGGACAATAGGTTCATATGTACATATAGAGGTAGTCAGGTTCCCTGTTGCCTCTATATTGTCTTCATTTTGTATATTACAAATTTATTATTCTTACCTTTTAGCATTGCTCACTTTTATATTAGGTATTCACTTTCTATTAATCATGATGTGATCGGATACTTGTAACATAAATGTTATTTATGTGGTTCTAACAATGAACTTAGGTTACAACCTATTTTTAATTGTTATGACATATATATATATGGATATATATATGGATGTTTTTTATCATGCACGTGGCACTTTAACATAATTATTTTTGCACTATAATTACAGCTCTGTTTTGCACAACGGGTTAAGTCGTATTCTGTGATTACTGCAGATATATTTGCTGCTATTGATATATCTTTAGCAAGGTGCACTAGTCACTTTATATTGACGCTATTCTCCTGAGATGTGATAAGTTGCCATATGTTTATTCTCTAAATCTAGGAATTACATTTTATGTATTGCAGGAAGAAAGGGAGCCTATAGGGATTTATCCTGGAAGTCTTCGGCACCCTTCTCTCTGCTTCACTAATGTCCAGCTTATACATCACGAAAATAGCCTATGCGTTGCCACATTTCGAATCAGTATTTATGCAGACATATGTTCTTACTTTGAAGTGTTTATATGATGAACATTTTTCTTTCATTACTCTGACAATTTCTGTTTGGTTGGGTGCCTAAATAATTGCATTCCATCTCGCAAATGAGTAATTTTCGACCTGTTGGAGATCTACATGTCTTATTTCTATTTCCATGGTCATGTTATGGCAAAAAAACTCGAGCATCCAGGGGGTGTGTCCACTATTCACTAGCATTTAAAAAGTGAAGAAAAAAATTGTTATGACTTTACATGTGATCAACGGCCCCCGGGCCCGAAACGCGTCGTGCTGCTGCTGTCTCACCTCACCTGCACTATTAAATATATTTGAAGCCAGTTCTGGTGGTCGGTCTCTCCTTGCATCGCCTATCGGATTGATTGGAGGTGGCGTGTGGAGTTTTGTTTCGGCATATATATCTATATATATATATATATATATATATATATATATATATATATATATATATATATATATATATATATATATATATATATATATATATATATATATATATATTCTTTCCACAAATACCGGTAAATCAGGAGCGCTGTCAGTGGGCGGTCCGAGCCAGGGCACCGGGAATCCCCAAGTTACGTACTTCAACGTCAGCTCAATACGGACAGACTGGTCAGACACCTTTCTTGTGCAATTGAATAAAGGTTTATTGGCAACAACAACGCGTTTTGGCGATTAAGCCTTGATCACGCTAACCATCTCACCGTAAAAATGCCATTTAAATCCACAAACAAATATAGACATAAACAAAGGACTACTTTGCAGGTCACCAAGGTATACCAGTGAATGTGTCGGCCATTTTGACATATCATTAGAGGCAAGGTAATATATATATATATATATATATATATATATATATATATATATATATATATATATATATATATATATATATATATATATATATATATATATATATATATAAATAAATATATATATATATATATATATATATATATATATATATATATATATATATATATATATATATATATATTTATATATATATATATATATATAAATAAATATATATATATATATATATATATATATATATATATATATATATATATATATATATATATATATATAGATATTTTTGCACATTTTAGCTTATTTGCACATGTGTAACTGCATTTACGCAGGAGATTTGCACAAAAGGAAGTACCGGGTAGAGCACTACAGAATACAAAATAGTGAAGTTTACAGAATGGCATAATTTTGCACATATTTAAAATAGCATTCATGCTGTTAAAATTCATAATTATTTATAATTATGTGTAATAGATGTGCATATATTTTTCTAGAAATAGTATACATTTTTTATATAGATATATATATTTTTATACAGTTTTTAAGATGTACATAGTAAATGGTTTTAGATTTCCATTTTAGATGATTTACAATGTAATAACATATGCCAAATTAATTCATTCATGTAAATTTATATAAATTGAGTCCAGGTTTACCGCAAATGCATTTATGCTGTTATTATGTGTATAAGCTTGAAACGACAAAGGTTTAAAAAGAAATATATTACATAATGTGCTTTAATACTAATGAAGTAGCCACTTGCCCTATTTTTTTTTAAAGTGTGTTTTCACTTTCCATTAATCACATGGTGTGCCTAGCCCAAAAGTAAAAAAAATGAGTATTTAAAGGTTCTCTGTACCAATGTACCGTTATGTGATCAAGGGTAGTTTCTACCCGAAACGCGTCATGCTAGAGAGAAACAGAAGGAGATAATAAACTGACCTTTTGAACTGGGAAAGCTGTGTGGTAGTCCTTGTGTCCTGCATGCCGAGCTTGGAGAAGCAGGAAGGAGTGTAATATATATATATATGTTATGGCAAAAAAACTCGAGCATCCAGGGGGTGTGTCCACTATTCACTAGCATTTAAAAAGTGAAGAAAAAAATTGTTATGACTTTACATGTGATCAACGGCCCCCGGGCCCGAAACGCGTCGTGCTGCTGCTGTCTCACCTCACCTGCACTATTAAATATATTTGAAGCCAGTTCTGGTGGTCCGTCTCTCCTTGCATCGCCTATCGGATTGATTGGAGGTGGCGTGTGGAGTTTTGTTTCGGCATATATATATATATATATATATATATATATATATATATATATATATATATATATATATATATATATATATATATATATATATATATATATATATATATATATATATATATATGTATATATATATTCTTTCCACGAATACCGGTAAATCAGGAGCGCTGTCAGTGGGCGGTCCGAGCCAGGGCACCGGGAATCCCCAAGTTACGTACTTCAACGTCAGCTCAATACGGACAGACTGGTCAGACACCTTTCTTGTGCAATTGAATAAAGGTTTATTGGCAACAACAACGCGTTTTGGCGATTAAGCCTTGATCACGCTAACCATCTCACCGTAAAAATGCCATTTAAATCCACAAACAAATATAGACATAAACAAAGGACTACTTTGCAGGTCACCAAGGTATACCAGTGAATGTGTCGGCCATTTTGACATATCATTAGAGGCAAGGTAATATATATATATATATATATATATATATATATATATATATATATATATATATATATATATATATATATATATATATATATATATATATATATATATATATATATATATATATATATATATATATATATATATATATATATATATATATATATATATATATATATATATATATATATATATATATATATATATATATATATATGAAGTAAACAGTCCAGGTTCCTAAAGGTGCAGGAACCAACGGTCGGGACCTCGCAAAACCTCGCAACCAGCAATCCAATGGAGCCTTCACAAAAGTAGAACCACAATGGGTAACAGGGAAAACGTATTTAATAGAAATTGACGCGTTTCGCTCTACGAGAGAGCTTGATCACACAATGCGCCGAAAACAAAGCAATGTTTAAATACTAAACATAAACAAAGGGCTTCAATGACCACCACTGATAACACACGCCTTCTCCAGTTCATAGTAACAAAGGAAGGACTAAAGTTGCAACAAATGATATGGAAACAAAATAACGTTATATAAAACATAATGAATGCTTAGGCTTGCATAGTGACAAACATTTACGCAAAACAGGAAAAACTGTTTGTTTTGCGAGTGGATATTATATGCAATGGAGTGAAACATTAGAAAGATACTGTATTTACAAATAACAGTGACGGCAAGTGTCTAAACCAAAATAAGGTTACACTGTTATTATAAATTACAACTTGCAAAATGATGACATAGTGCCAAAAACATACTGATCCTGCTGACCTAATGCCAGAAAGTAATAATGCAATACTCAACAACCAATGAGTAACTAGGAATCACAACATGTAAAAAAGGATATCATTCCAATTCCTAAATCAAACCAGAGCCCAAGAAATCACAATAGAAAAAATAAATAAGAATAGAAAGGTGTATAATACTTTAAAAATGAAAATAAATAATGAAACACAACGTGTAGGAGAAAGCACAACAAAACTTAAGAAAATAAATGGTGACAGCATAAAAATAAGAGGGAAAGAAAGTCTGTAAACTAGTCACAGCTGAGGACAAGAATTGCCCTGACAGGGCACGCATAGAAACGTCACTAACAAATATACAGTCAGGTGTATAATTTCACACATTACAAATTATAATATAATCAGAGTAATGAACACCTAAACAAAGTATATACAAATGAGGGTTGACCAGCCGGCCGACCGCTCTGTGTAAGTCTACACCACATCAGATAACTCACATATAAAGTTCAAAAAGTGAAATTAACTCACACTGACCACATACAGTTTATAAGAAATTGCTCAAATCTTCGGTCCGATTTAAACCGTTTGGAGCCTTAGTGTCTAAGGACAAAATTAAATTTGATTCTTTCTGCCGAAGAAGTTTCATTCTGTCACCTCCCCGTCCGGGTTGAGGTACGGAGCACAAAACTGTATATTCAAGATCTCTCAGTTTTTTATCATGAACAGCTCGAAAGTGCCGCGCGACTGGATAGTTATTGTCGCTATTAACAATTGCACGGATGTGTTGCAATATTCTCTGGTGTACCGGAAGTTTGGTACTTCCGATGTACTCCAGGTTGCATGTGCACTTCAATTTGTATACCACAAATTCAGATCTACAAGTGAGGTGTTCACGAATAGGTACAGGTGTGGAAGAAAATGCTGTATAGTAGTGGGTACTATTCTTAGCAAACGTGCAAGCTCTACACGAGGTGCACCGAAAGAATCCTGTCTTGGTGGTTAGAGTCTTTTTAGGCGGTTCTTCGGGCATAGATCTATCTAATGCATCACGCATACTGGGGGATCTTCTGAATGTGATGTTTGGACTTCTAGGAAGTATAGGTCCCAGAATGACATCCGTGAGGATTATAGGCCATTCAGACGTGATGATGTTCCTGATTTTATGTTCCTGTACACTGTAGTTAGTGATGAGCCGCACAGTATTTTCATCATTCGGGCTTACAGGAATTTTGGGCATTAGAAGTGTTTTGCGCTCAATTGCGCGAGCTTTGCAGAGAGCTTTGTCAAGGATCTGATCAGAATATCCCCTGTGAAGGAAGCGTTGCCTGGACTCATGGAGGCATTTTTCCAAGGAGTCATTTTCACTGCAAATTCTGCAGATACGAATGAACTCCCCATAAGGGACACTGTGAATCGTGTGAGCAGGGTGAGAGCTGTGTGCGTGTAAAATTGAATTGCCTGCTGTGGCCTTCCTATGTAAGCAGGTTTCAATTCGATTGTCTTTAATGAAAATATTAACATCAAGGAATTCAGCTGAATCAGTCGTGATGCTGGAAGTGAATTTTAGATTAAAGGCATTCCTATTAATCTCTTCAACAAAAATTTCAGCATCGTTCACTGTTCCCTGCCAGATTATACAGACGTCATCTATGAAACGCCAATAATGTTTGATGTTGGGTAGCCAATGGCGGTGTGTGGTATGTAGCTCGCGTTCCTCCCACCAGCCAACATGCAAGCATGAGTAGCTGGGGGAGAAACACGAGCCCATTGCCACACCTCGAAGTTGTTCGTAAATCTGACTCTGAAACTTGAAAAAGTTAGTGGTTAAACAGATATTTAACATTTCCATTAACATGGTGTTATGCTCACGGAAACAGATATCTCGTCTGTCCAGGTAGTTTTTACACGCATTCATACCATGTTGGTGGTGTATTGACGTGTAAAGGGATTCAATATCCATGATTAGAAATAGTAAGTTCGCATTCCACTCCACCTTATTGAGTTTGATTAAGAAGTCGGTGGTGTCCTTAACAAAAGATGGAAGACTCTGCATGTAAGGCTGCAAAAAATAATCTATATATTTGGAGATGTTTTCGTTGTTGCTGCCTATGGCAGCAATGATAGGACGACCAGGAATCGGAGTTGTTTGTTTATGAATTTTTGGTAAAAAATATAACACCGGTGTAGTAGGATGTTCTTTCACCAAAAATTTGCACTCTTCCTTTGTGAGCAGGCCTTTCCGCTTCCATGTTTGTATTTGTTTGCGAGTGGATTCATTGCATTTGTTCATCGCAAACTGGGAAGTCGCACGATAACAGGAGGTATCACTAAGGTGTCTCTGGGCTTCAATGATGTAATCCTTAGTTGACCAAAGTACTGTGTTTCCCCCTTTATCAGCATTTTTGATGATAATGTCTTTGTTTTTTTGTAGCTTGCTCACAAGTTTGTGGTACTGTTTGTCGTTGTAATTAGATTGATGTTTCTGACTCAAAACTTTCTTGTTAAGTGCCTTTAATTCAACAATTACTCTATCACTGAACACATCTACTGAATCACGTGGCATGATTGGCAGAAAGGTTGATTTAGGCCGAAAAGGAGTAATAGCTGAACAGCCTGTTTCAATGCTCTGGCTCACTGTAGGAGTAGGTTGTGAGTCATTGTCAAAAGCCAAATCCAGTAAGTTCTGTAATGCGGCTGCATCTTGGACTTGTAATCCTGAAGTCATAGTACTCTCTTCAATGCTAGGCTCAGTTTGTTTTCTTTTAGCTTCTAGTTTGAAGAATTTGATTAGTTTAATCTTCCGGATGAATTTGTAAATATCAATCCGGGTCTGATTATATGAAAATCTGTTGGGCGGACAATATGACAAACCCAGAGAGAGCAATTGTTGTTCTTTTAAGGATAAAGGAAAGTCTGTGAGATTGATAACAGTATTCTCAACTGAAGTCGTTATCTTCGCCAGTTCTTTTTTGCTTTTCCGCGTGTGGTACTTGCGTTTGAAGAGGACCCTCCTTGCGTGCCTGCGCTGGCTGTTTGATTGCCTGATTTGTTTTGAGGTTGCCGGGAGCGCAGGGAGTATCGCCGGTCCTCGCTCACAAAATTTAGTTCGTCAATCACAGTGAAGTTCTCACATGTAGAAGGACCCTCAGTGGATCTTATTGGTATACTTTCGTCTTCACTGCCAGATGTGAGCGAGTTCAAGGACAGATTGTCGCTGTTATCAGGTGGAATAATGTTAGTAGAGGTTGATGGTTGGTTAGTTGGTATATTGCCAGCATTAGCCACTGCTTTACGTTTTAGATTATCATATTTTCTGGAGAATGTAAAAATTCTCCCTGTGGCATAATCATGCTTGTCTCTTGCAAACTTCGTAATTTTGCGTTCAATGATGGTTTCTTCCAACTTTTTTACTCTTTTGTCAATCTCTACCTTGGTTTTCGTTATCAGATCTGTTTCCCCCGATGCCTCCAAAAGACCATTCACTCGGTCTATTTCGAGTAACAATTTATTGCGATCAGATTCCGCATATTTAATCAAAATATGTAGCATATTCATTGAACTCTTCAAGTTGTTATCTGCCCATTCTTGGAGCATCTGGGGGTCCGGATTCTCATAGGTTGGAACAATGAGTACTCTCAAACCACGCGGTATTCTGTTTGCATCCCTATATTTCTCGAGGGATTTCTTCTCCCACCATTTGGAAATTTCGCCACGGAGGAGTTTCTCCAATGTTTTTAGTAGACCATTCACATTACTATCAGCCGTGCCCGGTGCCTCATTTGTTTGTTTTGGGGCATTTACCGGCAAGCTGTCAAAGCGCGCCTCAGCTGTGGCTTCTCTGTTTCTCAGCGCGTCACTAGATATCATAATACCGTGTCAGAAGTACACGTACGTTTAAACTCGGCAGACTTGTGATAAACCGAGTCCCTGTATTTTAATGTAGAGGCCGAATGCTGGTAACAATCAGAGGCAATCCCCACACCCGCAATTTGCGCACGATTCAAAAGCCACCTACACGATGCAAAATGAGAAAGGAAAGCGATCTTACCGAAATCGGTGTTGGGCTCTCCTCCAGTCAGCCGACCGGCGGAACAAACCTTTCACCACGTCGGAAGGGCTCGCAGTCTCCTCACCAGCAAATCTCGGCAGCAGATGTCAAAGTCTTTGGCGCATCCGCGGGGGGCACAGCAAAAGCAGAATCCAACGATTCAAAAGAGCAGAGAGGCGAAACAACACCTCGAAGGCAGCGCCGATACTGTGCCTCAGTAAACGGGGAGGGTCCAGAAACCGGGAGCAGCCAATCCCGGAAGTATTAAATGAAGTAAACAGTCCAGGTTCCTAAAGGTGCAGGAACCAACGGTCGGGACCTCGCAAAACCTCGCAACCAGCAATCCAATGGAGCCTTCACAAAAGTAGAACCACAATGGGTAACAGGGAAAACGTATTTAATAGAAATATATATATATATATATATAGATATTTTTGCACATTTTAGCTTATTTGCACATGTGTAACTGCATTTACGCAGGAGATTTGCACAAAAGGAAGTACCGGGTAGAGCACTACAGAATACAAAATAGTGAAGTTTACAGAATGGCATAATTTTGCACATATTTAAAATAGCATTCATGCTGTTAAAATTCATAAATATTTATAATTATGTGTAATAGATGTGCATATATTTTTCTAGAAATAGTATACATTTTTTATATAGATATATATATTTTTATACAGTTTTTAAGATGTACATAGTAAATGGTTTTAGATTTCCATTTTAGATGATTTACAATGTAATAACATATGCCAAATTAATTCATTCATGTAAATTTATATAAATTGAGTCCAGGTTTACCGCAAATGCATTTATGCTGTTATTATGTGTATAAGCTTGAAACGACAAAGGTTTAAAAAGAAATATATTACATAATGTGCTTTAATACTAATGAAGTAGCCACTTGCCCTATTTTTTTTAAAAGTGTGTTTTCACTTTCCATTAATCACATGGTGTGCCTAGCCCAAAAGTAAAAAAAATGAGTATTTAAAGGTTCTCTGTACCAATGTACCGTTATGTGATCAAGGGTAGTTTCTACCCGAAACGCGTCATGCCAGAGAGAAACAGAAGGAGATAATAAACTGACCTTTTGAACTGGGAAAGCTGTGTGGTAGTCCTTGTGTCCTGCATGCCGAGCTTGGAGAAGCAGGAAGGAGTGTAATATATATATATATATATATATATATATATATATATATATATATATATATATATATATATATATATATATATATATATATACACACACATATATACATATATATATATATACGTACATATATATATATATATATATATATATATACATATATATATATATACATATATATATATAATATATATATATATATATATATATATATATATATATATATATATATATATATATATATATATATATATATATATATATATATATATATTCCATTTTTCGTCTCTTAGATTTGTAAAGAAATTTCGCACTCTCGGGGCGTTTAAACGTACTGTTTATTTAAAAGCCAGTGACAAATGCATTTCGGCGTTCTGCCTTCTTCCGTGTTACTGAGACACACTGGAAGCGGCCATTTTAAATTGGTTTGACAATGCCTCGTTAAAATGGGGGCAGAGTAGACCCCCCCGATCCCCTGAGTTTGATGTGGGGGCCATAAAAGGGGGGAGCACCCGGTACATGCATCGGGGAGCGGACCGGGGAGCGGACCATAAGGAAAAAAGAATGACAGAGTTTTTAAAAAATGAAGCCTGTTGTTTTATATTTTTTTTAATGTTTTTTGAACATTTTGTACTTTTTTTGGCTTTTATGAACTATTTTATATTTTTTTTGTTATTTTTATGGGGAGAAACAAAAAACAGGGAATTCAAAATGGGTCAACTGGAGCAAAAAAAAATCAGGAAAAAATTAGGGTTTTTGGGGGCAATTGTGGTTGTCACCAGCAAGGAGGATGAGATTTATGCTCTGTTCACCATAGGAGATGGTCTTACCACAATAAAATACATGTAATTCTGAATTCCCCAAACCGTGGTTGTATGCAAGGGATCGTCTCCCTTGTCTCTGGTCCCGATGGAGTGGGTTGCTTTCTTTTGGAGGTGGTGGTTGAAGATTGGGGAGGGTTACTGGCCAGTTCTCTCATCTCTGCAGCAGAATAGTTGTTCAGATGCTTGCTCTGCATGTGTCTAATCATGGTATTATTACCAAAAGAATATTTTTTGTTAAGGTTCCCCCTTGAAAGTTCCATGCCACAGATTAGGCAAGTCACCTTGGGTGCATTGACTTTCTTCTTGCCCTCTGGTATAGAAAAAAACTCCCATACAATGTGCTGCCTTGGCTTGTATGGGGTATTGTCTTCTTGCAGCCACCTTCTCCCTTCCTCCTCCTCCCATTCCTCCTCCTCCTCTTCTTGACCACCAATGTAATGTTGTGGTGGTCCTCTTGGTGGTGGTGGTGGTGCAGATGCTCCAGCTGCTGCTGCTACTGTAGCCATTTTAAAGTACAAAACAATTCTCAAAGATGTTCAAACAGGTCTTCCTCAGTCAAAGGGCAAAGTCAGAATAAGGAAAAAAGGTGGGGTCTTTCATCATTTGGAAAAAAACTGTTCCGCACCAATAAAAAGTGTTATTTTCAGGTCACATGACCCGACGCCCTTACGCGACGCACGCCCCGGGTCGCATCGCGTAAGCGCGTCCGATGTTTACGTTGCGCGATCGTATTCGCTCGAGTGCTTCCGGGTGCGCTTACGATGTGCGTATCATCGGACGCGGCTACGCGATACGTCACGATGATGTTTTCGTTCGCGGCAATAGCACTAACGGGACGCTAACCGGTGCGCGCCGAAAAACTGCGCTTTACGGTGCGCATACCGGGGTGCGCACCGGAAGCGCACCAAGGCAAATAATAAAAAATATATTTATATTATTATATAAGTATACAATATAGGATACATTATAAAAATATTACATTTCAGAGGTTTGAGGTCCTATATATAGTTAGGAGTTAGCATTTAAAAAACCTATGATATTCATTGAAAAAGCCATAGGTTTCACACCAGTTATATTTAGGAATTAGCTTTTTAAAAAGATATTAAATTCACTGAAAAAACCATAGGTTTCAGACCAGTTATAGTTAGGAATTAGCATTTAAAAAACCTATGAAATTCACTGAAAAAACCATAGGGTTCACACCAGTTATAGTTAGGAATTAGCATTTAAAAAACCTATTAAATTCACTGAAAAAACCATAGGTTTCACATCAGTTAGAGTTAGCATGAAGTTTTACTCGCATAAAACCATTGAAATTCCCACGTTATAGTTAGTTGGACTCACTATAACTTGCGCGTGCAATGCACTGCTGATGACGTCAGATATTACATCACTCATGACATGGTCAGTGACATCACTCATGACATCCCTGATGACACCATCCTTGTGACAGACTGAGAGACCTCCTTTCAGTGTAATGTAACCCTTGAAACACATATTCAAAAATAGAAACTAACATTTTCAAAAAAATGGAGATACCCATACCAGTTACAACAACCAATTCAGTAATTCCACCATCTATATACACACCCTCTCATTCAGCAACAGTTCTATATAGTCACTCATACATATACTCACTCATCATATGTAGTGATACACATATACATCCTGTTACACACCGATAGTCATCCAAAAGTTACTCACATACATACTCACACATGTAAATAAACTATTGAACATCGATTTATTTGCATATACAGCTATACACACACTAGCACATTACTTTTAAGGAAACTTACACATACTTACTCTCTTAAACAATCACTTATAGAAACACATACGTATTTAAACAGGAACTCTTTCAATCTCTCACTCTCACATATACTCACTTATATACATCAATACTCACATATACTAGATTAAAACATATGTAGTTACTCATAAAGACACTAGTGAGGCAGGCATTCACTTACTAACACACGCATATACACACTCATCCACCCATATAGTCCTACACATATGCTGTCTTCAAAACACATACAAACAGTGAGTCAGTCACCAACCCATGCAGCCACTTATACACAAAGTGAAACACTGATACATATATTTAAATATTTAAAAATTACTCGCTAATATATGTATTCACTAAGATACACTTTATAAGCCAGTTAACCAATCAATATTTTATTAAAAAAACATCCATTTACATACTTATTTAAACATTTATTCTTCCATCGAGCTTTACAAATACAAATATAAAACATATGTATTTTTCAGAAAGACACACATTCACTGGATGGTGTCATCAGTGATGTCATGAGTGATGTCACTGACCATGTCATGAGTGATGTAATATGTGACGTCATCAGCAGTGCTTTGCACGCACAAGTTATAGTGAGTCACACTAAGTATAACGTGGGAATTTCAATGGTTTTATGCGAGTAAAACTTCATGCTAACTATAACTGGTGTGAAACTTATGTTTTTTTCAGTGAATATATATATATATATATATATATATATATATATATATATATATATATATATATATATATATATATATATATATAGACGTATATATGTGTTTA
>NW_028248732.1:0-53975 GCF_964263255.1 Lissotriton vulgaris
ATTATTGATTAGTGTGTCGATGTCCTTTAGTAGCGGAGCAGTACCATCCATAGAGGAACATTCCCTCCTTTTGAGAGTGGGAGGGCGGGATTTTTGATCTCTAGTTACTACTCCAGATCTAAACCCCGTTCAGGTCGACTGAATCTTTATTGCCTGTCATTGAGGAAAGAAAGTGTATCCAATACCAGGTTAGTTTGACTAATAATGGGCTCGACTCTGAAAAACCACATACTACTTCTAAGTTTCAAAGGTTTATTAAAGAGTCAATGATAACTGCAAATACAGGCATCTCAAAACGAGATTCAAAAGATATAGAGGCACTATTACATACATGTGTGCTCTAAAAGCTCTTAGGTGACCAAAGAAGAACACCAAAATTAATTCCAGAATCACCAGGGTTGCAAGAATAGACACGAATTGTAATCTATCCGTCATTTACAAAGGAAGGAAGGAATCAGGTTAGGCTATCCCTACTCTGTACTGGATGGTATCCCTACTTAACAAAATCTCAACCTATCAAAGGTGTCAGCTGTGAGTGACTTCCTAAGAAGTTCACCCACTCTTAGTCTTAGGTGAAAACTTATGATCTCCAGTCATGACCCCTCTCTGCCTACCCATCCGCTCTCTGAAAGGTCCTCAGGCATCTGCACTAACTCCACCCAGGGGTGCTGTCCCTAATACGAAATCACAATTACAGTTGAAACGCCCCTCTAGAGACGCCCCTCACGTGGTGTCGGTTCTGGCTTTTTCCATGATGATCTTCCTTTGGGCCTCGTGTTTAGCGTTGACCTTGCTTCTCAGGCTTCTTCTCCAGCACGCGGATACCCCCAACATTCCTGAACCCTCCTCCATGTCTGAACCAGTCTCTTCGAACAGAGCTCTATTCATCTAGCTTTAATTGGAACCCCCCTCGCACCTGCAGACAGACATCCACAACTTGGATCCCAATTCTCATAAACTTGTAACAGAAGTTTGCAACATTTCTCGACACAACTCGGCCTGTACCAGCACGTGCAAATCAGAAACCTTTTTATCTCTTCAGGCCTACAACCCTTCTCGCAGAGGTTTATTCTCTTCAAATTCTTTCGTGAATTAAAATAACATGTTAACACTTTATTCTTTGATTATGAGAAACACTTCTATAGAATATAAATCTATCGAAAAACAGAATTACTAAATAACAGTAGTGCAATCCATGTTATGTATAAGTGTACATTTCCAATCCTCTCTGCCCAGGCCATGAGGCCTGTTCCCTTCTATGCTTTGCAACATGACATTCCTCCGTTAGCAGCTACATACCATGGATCATGATTAATCACGTCTAATAAGACTACATATTTTACACACATTTCTGCGTCAGTCCCACTTCTATATAAATTTCTATGTTAACTACACAAGTCTAAGCATAGGTGAATGTATTTTCAACACTTGCAAGCACTTCTATTATGGTTTGTGCGACAGACTTGCACTTATGGTGCACTTATGCGTTTTGTTCAGTTTGCGCTCTCTCAGTTCCCCCCTT
Organism: Lissotriton vulgaris; assembly: GCF_964263255.1. Classification (NCBI taxonomy): domain Eukaryota; kingdom Metazoa; phylum Chordata; class Amphibia; order Caudata; family Salamandridae; genus Lissotriton; species Lissotriton vulgaris. The sequence continues at coordinate 1,523 of NW_028248732.1, forward strand.
TGATGACCTCTCGTGGTCATCATCAAAATTCAAACTGAACTAGTTGCAATCCCCCCTCGCTTCAGCATTTCTAGAGCCCTCAGACTCCTGTACTGATTGTCTTGCATTGCAGCTAATCTCCGTTCCTGTTCTCTCCTGGATCTCTCCAACCTATTTGATCTGTACCATTGGTACGACCTCACCAATCCCCACAATATGATCACACAGATCACTATTATGATGATAGGCTTCAGTATGTACCATACAAGGCTCTTCCCTATGTTGGCGAACCAACCTCCAACTTCACCCATTCCATGACCCACCTTTTCCCAAACATTCACCTTAGTCAGGTCTTCGATCTCTTTGTGAATGTTAGTTATGTTCATAATGACTTTCTCAAGAGGTTTTGAATTGTCTGGAATGTAAGTGCAGCATTCCTGGACCTTCAAAGCCTTACAGACTCCTCCCTCTTTGGCTAGCAGAACGTCTAACGCAAGACGGTTCTGAAGCATCATGGCCCTTATCGACTGCATATCTCCTTCTACCAGTATTAAGGATCTAGCAGTACTGGCAGACAATCTGTCTACGACTGTTGACAGTCTCCTAATTTTGACATCATTGAGGATCAGTCCTAAAAGAGGAAATGCAGCTCCAAATACATCTCCAACTATTTCCGCATCTCCTAGGTCTCTTCTCCCTCTTGCTGAGACCTTGCCCTCTATGATCTCTAAGTCTTGGGCATGGTATATTTTGGGGAAGACAATTGCCAAATAACATGATCTGTACCAGTTATCAGGTAGTCTCACGTAGGCATTTCTTCCACATACAAAATATACATTTGGAATCACTTGCATTCCTTTCAAGAAGTCCTTTGTGTAATACTCTAATCTAAAAGCATGTTCACAACTGACCTCCCCTACGAATACATTTTCGTAGTACGTTTGACTCCTGTGAAGGCATAACTTCCCTTTCTGTGTTCGATCTAGAGCTATTGGACCACTACTACCCTTCCTTTTGTGTGCTTTCTCCTCCTCGGTCCAATCTGTCTTCCACTGTCCTGATTTTTTCAGAATCTTTTGCCTTCTATAACGATCATCCACTTGCCCTATAAACTTCTTCTCGACTTCTGACACTTTGCAAGTCAGGTTATTTCTGCGGGCATGTGAAGTATCTAAAGTATCCCAAGGAATGAAGAACTTTGCCAATCTGTCTTCACTCTTATAATAGTCCCACTTATTCATTTGCTTGTAATTTGGGACTTCAGGTAACACTGAATCGTAATTAGAAAAATAATATTCAAAACTATCTCTTCGGTAAAATATGCTAAGCAATAAGCTACACGTAATGCCATAAGTCAGTGGGAGGTGATGATATCTAATGCCTTCATCTACAGACGCAGGCAGTTGCATACATACATAACAGTCCTTGACCTCCATGGCATCAACATATTCATACAACAGTTTGGCGTAAGCATTTGACCTATAGTCGCCCTGGGACTCATCCATGTGTAACCTACGGGTTTCTGCTGCCAATAACGCTTTCTCCTGTGCTGTTTCCCCTTTCTTACCAGCAGCAGTGGGTTTCGGTGTCACTACAGATTTTTCGTCTGGTACCCTTGCCTCACTCTCGTGTCCCATCACATATGATACAGTAACTACTAAAGCTATAAGAAGTATCACTCCCACTATTAGTGTGCCTATTATACATTTGGCTCTGCGGTTCGGACTACCGGCCTCCATGTTCTTCAGACAGTATGATTCCTTTCTCCTATTCAACACAAAGTTCTTTCTCTTTGAGTTCCTTTACAGTCTCTCTTGATCCTTCAGTCTTTGGAACCACACAATCGGAAGCTGGCAATCCCTTTTCGCAAAGTCTTTTTGAACTTTAACAAAGACAACCCTAGCCCTTCTCCGTCAACTTAAAGGAAAAGTCCCTAAGTTTCTCTCCTTCCACTAGGCGCTAGGTTATCTTCTTACTCTTGTTTATTTACAAAGTCTTTAAGCATCTACAATGAGGCTTGAACCTGCGGCTTGGATAGCATAGTTCAATATTTCCAAACGAAGAATGTGCTCTTCATGACTTGTTATCGTTGTTCCAAAGTCGTGGAATTGTAATTCGGTGAAGAACATGTGCTTTAACTTGCTTAGGTAGGGAGGGTTGGGGATTTTGAACGTTAGTGACCCTTCTGTTTCGACTCCAGGCACCAACAGCTGTACTTCTACTGTGATGATGGGTTCAGTGCTGGTCACTATCACCGCCCTTATTCTCCCTGTGACTCATTCCCAAGACATCTGTCGCCAGATATGTCCACTCAGGAGTGGCGTATCTTCTGTTAGGCACACGTACTCTGCTTGACCGTCTTGGACCTGCTGCTTCAGAACCCAGAGCGCCTTCGTCCGGGTCTGAGTCTTCGGATATTGGAGAGAGGGATCTCTCTGGAGTTGACCTCAGACTTGACCTTCTCCTTTGTGACCAGCTGGCCTCTCCACGCCTTGCCCTCCTGCTCCTTGACCTTCTGCTTTGCTCGTGCTCGCTTTCAGCTTGGCCAGCGTCTGATTCGTACTCCCAGCTACTTTCTCCTTCAGTAGTGTCGTCGGTTTCACTGTTGTACTGACCGTCCTCGGCCTGGTCAGACACGCTCCCAGCTTCTTCTGGCACCTCTACAGCTTGGCTGGTCCCCTCTATGGCTTCTCTGTCCACAGCTGGACGTACATCCGCGAGAGGAGCTGTTTCTTCCAGAGGTGCTGGAACTCTCCGCATGTGGGACGCGTGGATCCAGTTGGGCAGTCCTCCCACTTTCACAGCAGTGTTCGTGGTTAGGATGATCTGGTAGGGCCCACGCCACCGGACATCTAGGCAGCTTCTTCTGACGTGCTTTTTGACCAGCACCCAGTCTCCAGGGCACAGGTCATGACACAAGTCCTGGCACTAAGGGACCTCGGCAGCCTGCACCTGAAGGGACACAGAATGAATGGCATCAGACAGACCCTTACAATAGTCCAGGATCATATCATCTGTGATATTTAACAATGCTGCAGTTGGTACTGATGGCGATCTCATTGCCCTCCCCATTAGCACTTCGTGTGGTGATAGTCCCGTTCTTCTGTCTGGGGTACTACGGATGCTCATAAGAACTAGTGGCAGCGCATCAGGCCAACTCAGAGACGTTGATGAACACATTTTGGCAATTCGGGACTTTATGGTGCCGTTTATCTGCTCCACAATTCCCGAAGCTTCTGGTCGATAGCTACAATGCAATTTCTGGTCTATGTTCAGGGCTGCACAAATCATCTTCACAAGTTCGCTGTTGAAATGGGTTCCCCTATCTGATTCCAAAGAGGCCGGTACCCCGAAGCGCGGAATGAGTTCCCTAAGCAATAACTTGGCTACTGTGAGGGTGTCACACCTGCGTGTAGGGTATGCCTCGACCCATCTGGAAAATATGCAAACAACCACCAGGACGTATCGAAGGCGGTTGCACCTTGGCATTTCAATGAAATCCAGTTGCATTCGATTGAATGGACCTCCAGACCTCCCTATGTGACTCAATGCAACTGGTGTTCTTTTCCCTATGTTCAGCTGCTGACAGGTCACACAACGCTGGCACACTGCTTCTGCTGCTACTCTAAACTTGGGGTTGTACCACGTTTGTCTGAATACCCTCAGCATAGCGTCTCTCCCTAGGTGTACTGGACCATGTATTTGTCTTGCCATTGGGCTCACCAACTCATTTGGCAACACTGCCCTTCCATCTGCTAAGACCCAAAAGTTTGTTTCGCCCATTACACATCCTGCAGTTTCCCATGTTCTTTTCTCAAAATCTGGTGCATTTTCTTGTATACATTTTAACTCGTCCCAAGTGTCTACAGTTTCCAATATCATGGCTAATTCAGTCCTTGCATTTATTCCCCCCACTTCCACCTCAGTGAAAGAGTACCCTTGCTCGGCACAATATCGTGCCACTTCGTCGGCATATCTATTGCTCTGTGACACAAAGTCTGTATTTCTGGTATGTGCGGTACATTTCACAACGGCAATAGCTGCCGGACATTGCAAGGCTTCCAACAATGAACGTACAAACTCTCCATTGCGAATGGGTGAACCTGAAGAGGTCATGAAACCCCTTTGAGACCATAACTGCCCGTAATCGTGAACTACCCCGAAACCGTATTGGCTATCGGTGTATATGGTGACTCAATTTGGTTGCTTGCCAGGCAGGCACGCGTCAATGCAACAATTTCAGCTTCCTGAGCGGAGTGTACCCCTTTCAGGCAAGCGGCTTCCACAACTCCAGTAATTGTACAAACAGCATAAGCTGCTCTCAACTGACCAACATCGTCTCTTACACATGAGCCATCAACAAAGAAAACTTCATCAGGGTCAGTCAGTGGCTCATCCACGATGTCGGGTCTCGGTTTGGTGCATAGTTCAGTCACATCAAGGCAGTCATGATCTGTACATACATCATCATCAATGTCACCCGGGAGTGGCATCAAAGTAGCAGGGTTCAAAACAGAGCATCTCTTGAGGGTCACGTTCTCTGCAGCAAGAATGACTTGCTCATAGCGCGTAAGCCTACTATTGGTCAGATGCTGAGTTTTGGTCCTGGTCATCAACAGTTCAACAGAATGTGGCACATACAACTCTAACTGGTGTCCCATGACTATGTTTTCACACCTCTCAATGCTGACACCCGTTGCAGCAACGGATTTGAGACATCCGGGCAACGCTGCGGCTACTGGATCTAAGGTAGCCGAAAAATAGGCGACTGGTCTACGGGCATTCCCATGGATTTGGACCAGGACTGACAAAGCACAACCCTTTCTTTCACAACAGTAAAGCAAAAATGTTTTGTCGTAATCTGGCATTCCCAGAGCAGGAGCACGACACAGGTCCTCTCTCAGCTGCAGGAACGCCATCAAACAATCTTTGTCCCATGGTACCGGATCACTCACCTCCTTGTGCGTCAGTTTTTGCAAGGGTTTTGCTTTCAGTGAAAAGTTCGCTATCCACTGTCGGCAATAACCCACCATCCCTAGGAACATCCTGACCTCTCTCTGCGTTTTAGGTGCGTTCATTTTCATTATCGCCTCTATTCTGTCTGGTGACACCTTCCGTTTTCCTTTTTCAATTCTGTGCCCCAAGTACTGCACTTCTGTCAGGCAGTACTGCAATTTGCTCGGAGACACCTTGTGCCCGTTTACAGCTAGGTGATTTAGCAAAGCAATGGAGTCCTCCTTGCAAGCTTCTTCAGTTTCTGACGCGACAAGTAGGTCGTCTATGTACTGGACCAGAACCGAATTCTGGGGCAGCACTAGACTTTCACGATTTTTCTTCAAAAGCTGGTTAAAAATCGATGGGCTCTCTGTATACCCCTGTGGGATACGACACCATGTTAATACGCGACCTTCCAGCTTAAAAGCGAAAAGAAAGTGGCTATCCTCATCCAAAGGGATCGAAAAGAAAGCCTGGCAAAGGTCTATCACTGTGAACCATTCAGCTTGGAACGGTATCTGAAACAATATCACTGATGGATTCGGTACCACTGGACAACATGAGACAACTATGTTATTGATTTTTCGAAGGTCCTGCACTATTCTGAATTTCCCACTGGGTTTCTGCAAACCCATAATAGGGGAGTTACACGGACTACCCACGATTTCTTTCAGTATTCCCTGCTTAATCATGGACTCGATCACGGGTTTTATACCTGCAATCGTTTCTGGGGTCAATTTATATTGGGGTGTTCTCGGAAACTCAGCATGCGGTTTTACTATGATTTTCACTGGGTCCACTCCCTTGACTAGTCCAATCTCTTCCCCAGTGAAATCCCACACTTCTGGTGCCACGGTCTCCCTTAGATCCCATGGGAGTTCATCCACTGTCAAAGTGAGATACAGCTCCACACACGTTCTTGAGTTTGCGACCTTAAAGTCAGCGTCATCATCATTAGTCAGTACCTCCACTCCCTGCGGTGTGCAGTATATGGTACAATTTAACTTGCACAATAAATCTCTTCCCAATAGACATACAGGGCTAGAATCACAAACCACAAACTGATGCTCATCGCTGTATTTCCCTATTTTCACTAGCACTGGTTCGGTCAATGGGCTTGTCATTCTCCTGTTTGCGACCCCCACCACTTGAATCGTTTCTCCTGACATTGGCAGGCCTGGTACTACGGCTGATCTTATCGTGGATCGAGTGGCCCCTGTGTCTACTAAGAAGGTCGTGGGACACCCTGCCACTTCGGCCTCAACGTGTGGTCCCCTTTGGTCCACCTCTAGGACTGCCCCGAGGGTACAGTCTTCTCTCTCCACTCTTTGTCCTGTTAAGGGATCAACGTAGTAACACTCTTCTCCTTCTACGAAAAGAGGCATCTGTCTATAGGACTTTCCCGCTGTCCCTATTCTGGGTGGTTGAGGGAACTGGGCTCGTGGAGCTGGGGTCCCCCCTTTGACCACCTTTCCTTGGTATGCTGTTGTCCCTTTTCCTGGAGTGTTTTGAACCTCTTCCTCCTCTATCTCTAGTTCCCCAATTTCAACGTTGTAGGGACACTCGCGTTTCCAATGTCCCACCTCGTTACATTGATGGCACCGGGTCGTCTTTTTCAATGTCGCAATGTCTACACTAGGTCTTGAGTTGGAGTTCTCCTCATTACCTTTGTTCTGGTTATTCTGTCTCCTGCCCACGGTCCCCGTTCCCTGTTGCTGTTGTCCACCCTTACCAGCTGACTGCATCTGTACCACCATCAGTTTTTCTTTTAGCTTTTTGGCTTTTGAATCTATCTCATCGCTGCAGTACCTAGCATATCTCAGAATTTCGTCTAAAGGTTTATTTTGCCAACAAATCAAGTGTTGCTGAATCATTAAACAAATATCCGGTCTCAAGCCCAAAACAAATTTAGACACAAACTGCCCTATGTCTTTAGGATCCATTACATCCAACCCGCTATATTGTTTAAACGCCTTCAGCAATCTCTAATAATATTCATGAACTGTCTCCTTGGGTTCCTGCCTAGTTCGATCTATTTTGACCCAATCTATGTCCTGCATTGGCACCTTTTCCTTCAGCCAAGTCATCACTCTCTCATATTTTGTCATTACTGTCTCTGACGGTCCATTAGTCCGTGCATCTCTCTCTGGTTCTGATGTGGGCCATTCAGCACTAACCTTACATGCTGACCACAAGTCTCCTGGTACCACAATGTCAAACAGGGTGTTCAGGTCAACCCATAGTACTTTGGAGATTTTTACGAACCTCTCTACCTGTTTGTACCATTCCACTGGATTCTCCCTCAATTTAGGGAAAGATTTGGTAAAGGCAGCTAAGTCCCCCCTACTCCAGGGCACATGCACATAGCTCCCGTTTGCAACCTCACGCAAAGGTTATGCCTCTATCTTCTGCAGCCCTCCCTCTGGGGACATCCCAAGTGTGCTTCTCCTGACAGTCCCTTTCTTGGGCCATCTTTCTTCCCATTTATCCAGCGCTCTCCATGTCCTTATTCCAGTGATCAGTTCCCTTATGTGTGTTTTTAATCCTATTGTTCTTCTCTCATCTAGGTCCTGATCTGAATAATGTAGCCTGTGGTTACCCTGCAATGCTTTGGTCCTTGACAGGTCTACCATGTATTTTCCTGCCAGTTCGACTAATTTCTCATGTGCTGCTCTCGCTTTCCGAGTGATGTCCTTTGCCATGAACAGTACTTCATCCTGCTCGTACATGTCCATCCTCTCCAAAGGCAAAGTACCATCTACCATGTCATCCAGATCTGATCTTAAACTGGTGACATCAAGTCTCTTTGCTTTTATCTCGGCTCGCAGTATGTCTTTCTTAGGGTGTTCATTGGTATCTCTCCCATCCCAGCTCCGAGTCCTACGCCTAGGCTCAGGGGTGTTAGGGAGAATCCTCCCTTGTTCCCATCTTTCTAAATCCCATGCTCGGCCATCTTCCCTTGGACGGTGGTGAAACACTGCCCTGTTTCCCCCAATTTCATTTTGTCCATTCTGCCTGTTTTCCTTAGCCCCATGATAAGACTCTCTGCTGTTCTCCACCCTGTCACTATTCCCTCGTTGCCTAGTGTCACTCAGTATATGGTAAGCTCCTTCTCGGCTCCCCATGTCCCCAGGATTCCGTCCATGTCCGTGGTCACAGGGGTCATGGCAAGACCTCTCGCAACTCTCATTTTGTCCACTCTTGCCAGACGCATAGTGAGTGCACTTAAAGCTGTCCCTGTACTCCTGCGTTCTCCTATCCCCTTCACTGTGAATGGGACGGGACACCCCCCCACACTCTGGGCTCCTGTTTTCCAGTACTGGTCTACCTCCACTCCTGGTACGACAAGTATCTCCTCTACTTTCCTGACTCTTCCCGTCCCACTCCGGACTGCTTTCATCAGCCCCGCAGTGAGTCCGGATCCGGCTATCTTGGCTTTCCCTTTCAGCTTCCGCTGCTATCAGGCTCTTGTGAGCCTCTACTGCCGCATCCCATTCCTTCATGTACTCTCTTAACTCCTGGAAGGATTTTGGCTCTGATCCCCTCAGATCCCTCGGCCATCTCGGGCCCCCCTGATCTCCTGTGGGATCTACTGCTGTATGTACTGGGGTACTCCAATCTCTTGGTCCTGGCAGCTGTCTTGGGGAATTGATTGTATCGTTCCTCCTCGCCATTTCTGCTCTTTCCCTGTCCAATCGTACCTGTTCCTCCCCTCTGGCTCTCTCTGGGTCATAAATCGATACTATAGGGCCTATAGTCACAGGTACTTGCAGGGCGTCTGGTAGTGCATAGGATGTGGCACGCTCCGTTTCTGGCGCCTTTTGTACCACAAACCTTCCGACTACCTTCTGCACCGGACTAGGTTGAGGCAATTCTTTACTTGCAGTGGGATCCCAATCTGTGCTAGGAAGCGGTCTATACTCCCCTATGCCAGCCCCCCCTTCTCTGCTGGGGTCGGCATTTTCTGTCTCTCTATTGTACGAAGGTGGCCTATCTGTTAGCAACCTATTTATCAGGCTGTCCTCTGTCTCACTCTCATCATCTTCCTCTAATGGGCTCCTGTTTTCCGCCACCTCTATCACTGGGTACAGTTTGTTTACTTCAAGGTTATGCACTCTCCATCTTTTAGCATCCGCATCCCATTTGGCATCCTGCACTGCTCTTACCGATCGTTTCACCCTTTCTTGACGCCTGTTCTGGTTTCTATCATGCGCAGCCCTAATCCATGCATTAAGGGCTTCAAACTGGGTCGGTCTAGGCAGAGGTCTCATTGAGGTCATAACTGCTTTTAACCGATGTAATACCTCTAATCTGAACGTCCCATACTTTGGAAACGTCAGTTCCTCATTCCCTTCCGTAATCTTACACCAATTTGAAATCCACAATATAGTATGCAACCCAACATTCGTCGCCATATAATTAGCCGGCGTACCCTCCGGCGGTGCCTCTTCCCCATCATAAGATCTCCGCCTCTCTCTCTTAAACATCGCTCTTAACCGTTTAAAACACTTCATGATCAAATGTACAATTTCCTGCTTCGCTATTCTGTTTACTTCCTGGTGACAATCCGCCAATCCTAGCGCGGCTTTGCTAGCTGGCCTATCACAGCGCGGTCTCACCCTGACCGGCCAATCCCAGCGCGGCCCTTTCTGACGCCACTCGTCTCCCCTTCGCAGCAGTTCCCCTCCTTTCTCCGCTCGTCTCCCGGTCACGCATGCGTCTCATTCATACACTGAGAGGTGATTACTTCCGACCAAGCGATCACTCCTCTTGCCTGTGCGTCCACAGTTTATCTGTAATTGTCACCGCAACTGACGAAATGCCTATCCGGGCAATCGTCTCTCTGATAGGTTACTTACACACAGTAACTTCCGACCAGCGTCCGTTACTCACACACTCACTCTTACGTTCCCCCTATCTCGGTCCTGCGGGTGATCAATGGTACCTCATGACCCCCTTTGGAGTTCTGGACTTTTTGGTTCCGTCCAGAGGTGTCAGGGATAACACCCGAAGACCCCGGAGTTCTACCTGTCTCGGTGCACAAATAAACAGAAACACGGGCTTCTCGATGGTGGCGTCAAAGACCAAAGGTTTATTACTGCAGGGACACAGAAGTCACAGAAACTACACACGGGCAGTATCTAGGAGCCTGTTCGATTTGTACAAAGAGGGTTGCTCCTTATATACTAAATATTAGGCTTCAGGCAAATTCTTTACATGATAGTACATTCCTAAACCTTTGCGTCCTAAACAATAAATATTTGGCGTTGCACAGGAATCGTCAACAATATCTGATGTCAAAACATTACGAACGAGGGGTTCCCACTGTTCCATCATAATCCCATGTCAACTTTTCATTCAAGAGCCGGACCGCCTCATCGTAAATTTCGTTACCTCCCCCTAATAAAGGCCCAGAAGGAAAGGAGCAGAGCCAGGTGCAGAGGATAGAAAAACAGGATAAGAGATGTTTGTGGGTCGTAAATGGGCAAGGCTACCAGCTTCGGCCGCCTAATCATGATCAGGCCAACGAACACGAGAACCAGTATAGCAGGACTGGCCTCAGGCAGAGGAGGCAGTTTCTGTCGAGTCATGTAGCCATGGCATGTTCGGTCCTAAGGTGCACGTGTCACTAGAGAGGTGAATCGCCGGCTAAAGCCTACGTGTCCTTAATCGAAATGAAGTAATCAGAGGTCATTGCATGTCCATTGTCTATGTGAGGGCAAGAAACACAAAATGGCTGCCATAATCTAAGATGGATGCCATGGGTAGATCAGAAATGTGTTTGTAACAGGAGTACTCTTGCTCGTAGCATAGCGAAAACACCAGGATATGCTAAATGGATCATTTGCGGTTCACTGATACCAAAATTATGTATTTACGACAATGTTGAAAACACGGGTTCAAATCGTCACGGAACCTCAGACCCTCCTTTTGCCCTTACATAGGCAATTACTCAGTCTATGTCAGAGTCTAATTCTATACTCATCAGGTCAGTGCCATGTTGCTGTATCATCATCCTTTCTCGCGCCTTTTCTCCAAACGTAGGTGGTTTTCTGAAACAGGTTGCAGCACAGAGACTACACAAAGCAGGACCACACTGGATAATCAGGCAGCACGAGAACAGGAATACTAGGATGACACCAATGACCATCAGAACCTTCCATCCCCACGCTGATAGCAGAGTCCAAAACCACTCCATTAAGGACCAGTTTCCTTTGTCTACGTGTATAGAGTCGGAAATCTTGTGTAGCTTAGAGATCGACTCATAGACAGTTGGAGCATTATTGGGAATAAAAACACAGCAGCTCGATTGGATCATTCTGCATACCCCACCTCGATCTGCAAGTATTACGTCTAGAACCATACGGTTCTGCAACGTCATGAGACGATCCGCCTGAAGCTCAGCTGTCAAGTTGCTAAGGGCACCAGCACTTTCGGTAATAGTAGATTCAACTACCCCTGTTAGCTGACGTAGATTTCTACTATTGGCCATAGGCCCCCAGAACGGAAGGAAACCTTTGAAGAAGTCTCCAGCTTCCTGACCAGCGGTATCTTCCTCGCTGAAGACACCTCTTGCTACTCTGGTCTTGTGATAATCTGAAGACGCAGTGTACGTTGAAGGCAACAGTCGAGCAATATAACATGAACCTGAAAAGTCAGCAGGCAACCATGTATATGCTCTGTCTTGACAAATGAAGTAGGTACCCCTAGCAGTAAGAAAGGCAGGGGAAGAGTTAGACGGAAACACGTAAGTCTCAACGCACTCACTCTTCCCTAGCTGAGCTCTCGGATTCCTCCCATTTCCCTGCAAACAGACTTGACCTTGGTGAGGTACGACCCAGACAGGAGTGGAGCTTTTACGCTTGCTTTCTCCCAAACTAAGGCGATACTCTGTAGAATTCCAACTCAAATATACCCGTAATTCATCTCTAGGGTAAGATGGAGTATTATTGACGTCTCTAATCATGTCAATAATTCCCTGGACTAAAGCTTTGTTGACAGAGTTGTATTTAGTGGAACGTGGTGGACGCGGAGGATAGGTCTCAAGGGCATAGGCAAAAATAGTCTGAAAGGCCTGAAATGATCCATTATAGCTAAAAGGCAAAACTAGATAGGGAATGCCTTTATCCATAGTGTGGGGTATCAAGCCACACACCCAGCAGTCTGTAGTGTTAACTACCAGTTGGTGTTGGTGCAAGAGCTGTACAAATGTGTTATTAATGAATTCTGAACGTCGAGCTTGTTCGTGTTCAGGAAACGAGTGAAAAGAATGTACAGAAGGAACAGTAGAAAAAACTGGATCAAGGGGAGGTACTGTAGTTGTTACCGGTGTAAAAATTAAATGCACGCCTAAAACGATTCCACCCACCAACATTATCAAAACAATCAAAAATGTAATTGCACATTGCATTAGAAAACATTTGCTGTGAACAATTTTGTAAAGTCTGTTTCTGCGAACATAAATTACATTCTCTCGTTGCAGCTCAGGAAGCTCCATCTTCTACAATCCGCTCGCGACCACTGATGATGTGTACGTAGATGAAAATGCCTCTATCAGCCCTGGGAGTTCCCAGAACTAACAGAAAGATCGACCTAGTGTCTGACCCCCGCAGATTCAACTAGGCACACAGCCACGACCCTACGGCTACCCAGACGGCAAGGCAATTTTAAAACAACAAAACAATGCAAAGTATTAGCAAACTTCCTGGCTGGAGGCAATGTGTCAAAAATTCAAATGTATAAAATAGGCAGTTTCCTGCTTTATTTGTCCATATTGCGAGATCGTAAATTGTATCTCAGTTTTGCAGGAGCTGTTTGATCTGGAAACAGTATTTTTTCAGCAGGTGTTGCAATGTTCAAGTTCGCAGATGGCAAATGTTCTTTTATCGCAGGTGTCAAATGTTCAGAGTTCAAACGAGCAGTTTCAGGAGGAGAGCCAGAGTTCGATGTGTCAGTGATTAGTTCTGCATCGTTGAAAGGGATAAACCTGGGTATCTGTTCAGTTTCAGAGGCACCGATTCCCGTCTTCCCCCAGTTGTCGTAAGGAAGTGGCAGGGGCACACGTTTGACGTGTGTCGTGTGGATCCAGTTTTTGCGTCCGGCCACACGAATAGCAGTTCTCGTCGCCAATGGCACCTGGAAGGGGCCAACAAATCTGGGCTGAAGATTTTTCGTTCTTGCGAAATTACGAATAACGACGTGGTCCCCTGGTTTCAGCTGATGACCTGGACTCTCCGGTGGCTTTGGCAATGCATCGAAAACCTGTTGGTGAATAAGACTCAATTTAGCAGTCAAGTCGAAAAGGTAATCAATTAACATTGGATATTCCAGCTGTCTAAATTCCTTTGGCCTAGGTACCCCCCAAACATTGGCGGGACGACCGAACACTATTTCATATGGACTGAGCCCTACTCTAGAATGTACAGTCGCTCTCGTGGATAACAGAGCCAAAGGTAGTGCATCTGGCCAGGGCAGACCCGTGGATGCTTGTATCTTAGCAAGTTTTAGTTTGAGGGTGCCATTGCAACCCTCAACTAAACCAGCAGACTGGGGATGGTTCGCACTGTGGAATTTTTGTTTAATCCCTAAACCGGCACACACACTCTGCATAACTTTCCCTACAAACTCACTTCCATTATCTGACCATACAATCCGTGGCATGCCATACCTGGGGAAGTATTCTTTGAGAAGAATTTTGGCAGTAGACAAAGCAGTGTTGTCCTTCAGTGGATATGCTTCGATCCATCTGGAAAAAGCACAAACTACGACTAAGACGTACTTTAGATTGTTGCAACGATCCATGTGAATGAAGTCTAACTGAATCACTTCAAAGGGGCAAGAAGGAGGAGCGAAGTGACCAGCGGGTGTGGGGATTCCCTTGCCAGGATTATGCATCAGGCATACCGTACAATTTCTCACCACTCTCTCTGCACACTTACTAATCCCATCATTCTTCCAGACTGGAGCCAACATCTTACAAATCCCTTTAGAACTGATGTGCGCTGCTCCATGCGCCATCGTTACTACTGCAAGCACGTACGCATCAGGCAACATCCAACGCTGTTGTTCCGACAAATCAATCGAACACCCACTCGAGTCCAATTTACCCGTATTCTCTTTCCATGCAAGCTTTTTCCTCCTCAGTCGCCTCTTTCTGAATTTCTTTCACACTTTCCACTGTGTCCTCACACATTCCAGACTCAGAAATCCATCTTGCAGACGTTGCAACATACATTCTACTCATCATATTCCTAGCTGTCTGTTTAGCGGTCTCATCAGCAAAAGCATTCCCACGACCAACATCATCCGTGATTGCTTTATGAGCACTGCATTTCACAATCGCAACTTCAGTCGGCAAGGTTAGAGATTCCAACAAGTCATTAACTAGCTGGCCATGTTGAATCTTAGTCCCATGGGACGTAATGAAACCTCTCTCTTTCCACAAACGGCCAAAACTATGGGCCACGCCGAACGCATACTGACTATCTGTGAACACATTCACTCTCTTTCCCTTAGCTAAAACACACGCTCTTGTTAGTGCAATCAATTCCGCAGCTTGGGCAGAATTCTGACTCACTCTTGCAGTCTCCACAATCGTACTCAAAGTCGTTACTGCGGAAGCAGCAGTCACATCGCCATTCTCCAATTTAAAGCACGATCCATCAACATACAACGTGCCATCTGGATCTAACAACGGAGTGTCTTTTAAATCAATTCGTCCTTTAGTCTCTTCCTCGGTTCTGAAACAACAATCATGGGGTTCAGAATCACTCGACTCCTGATTAGTCGGCAACAATGTTGCTGGTTTCAATACATTGCATCTTTTGATCTGAATATGACTCGCTAACAGTGTCAGCTCATAGCCTGATAATCTAGCACTGGTAAGGTGCTGTGTCTTGGTTCGGTTCATGAGTGTATCCACGGCATGAGGAACCATAACCACTAGCATGTTGTTCATTACCAAACCAGCAGATTGTCGAATGGAAGCTGCAGCTGCCGCTGTAGCTCTCAAACAACTAGGCAACGCTCTCGCTACCGGATCTAATGTTGATGAAAAATACGCACAAGGGCGTTGTTTGTCACCAAATCTCTGTGTCAGAACACTCAACGCGCAACCTTCTCTCTCGTGAACATAGAGCGTGAATGGTTTACTGTAATCGGGTGTACCCAATACAGGAGCTGAACATAGTGCATTTTGTAATTCAGAAAAACTCTCCTGACATTCAGCAGACCATGGCACCGGACTCGGAACATTTTTCCCAGTCAAAGCTACCAATTGTTTTGCCAAAAGAGAAAAATTTGGGATCCACTGCCTACAATATGAGGTAATACCTAAAAAGGCACGTACTTCTCTCTGTGTGCTGGGAACATTCATTTGCGTAATTGCTTTTATTCTCTCTGGGGTCAACTTCCTTCCCTCCTTTGACAAGAGATGACCTAGGTAGGTCACTTCTTGGCAGCAGTATTGCATTTTCGAAGGTGACACCTTGTGGTTCAAACTAGACAAATGATGCAATAGGGAAATTGTAGCTGCTTTGCAAGTTTCTTTGTCATCGGCAGCCACTAGAAGATCATCCACATACCGCACTAGAGCAGAACCAGAAGGAAGTACAAAGGAATCTAACTGACTTTTTAATGCCTGACTATAAATGGACGGACTCTCACAATAGCCTTGTGGAGCACGTTTAAACCTGAAGCTTCGACCTCCTAGGGAGAAGCCGAAAATATCTCTGCTTTCTTCGGCTATCGGAATGCTGAAAAAGGCATTCTTCAAGTCGATGACTGAAAACCATGTGGCTGTAGCAGGAATCAACGTTAACAATGCAGTAATGTCTGGAACCACAGGAAACTGCGGAACCACAATTTTATTAACCTCCCTAAGATCGATTACAAACCTATACACTGGAGGCTTTGAAGGATCAGTTCGTTTCAAAATTGGTAATACAGGACTGTTACAGACATTTCCTCTAGTTTCCTCAACCACGCCTTTCTTAATCAAGTCTTGCACGATCAATAAAAGTGCACGTTCACCTTCACTAGAAATCTTGTATTGAGGAATTCGTGGAAATTTGACATTCGCTTTCAAAGTGACTACATATGGTGGAATTTCTAAAAGGCCTACATCATTAGGACCAGTTGCCCAAAGAGTATCAGGGAGTGAACGCAGCTCTGGCGGGAGTGCATCCATTGACAAGTACATCGGAGAGATGATTCTTTTACCCAATGTAAGCTGTACTCCTGAAGGAGAACAGTACAATGTCGCAAATAGGCATTTTAACAAGTCTAAACCAAGCAGATTTTCATTACAACCGGTTGTCAAAATCAAGGGTGCTTTCAATTGACGCGGTCCAACAGAAATAGACAAAGGACCAGATACGCGGTTGTGAACAGGGGCGCCTGAAAAACCTACTGAAACATTTGTTAAGCCGGACAAAGGTGCGCCAGGGAGTTTCGCATGAATGATAGAACTTTTTGCTGCACCTGTATCCAACAGAAACGGTTCGACTACACCTGATGTTGCTACTGCGACATAAGGCCCACTCTGATCCACTGGAACTGATACTACTTCCTCTCTTTGTCCATGGCTGTCCTAGTACTCAGTTTGCTGAAATCCTTCATCAACCTCACAATAGTCTTCAACATGATACTGTTGAGATCTATTTTGTTGGGCAGACTGTCCATTCCGCTGATCAAAATGATTAGAAGGGCGATCATTCGTTTGTGGAGGCATAGCACCTCGTCCTCGACCTCTAGAATTTTGCATGGAACCACCACGACCTCTCTGAGCTGCTGCAGCATTATTTTGCGCTAAGACTGGACAGTCATTCTTATAATGACCTTCTTTCTTACAGTACGCACATTGGTTCCACTGGTATTGTGGCCTCGGTGAACTATAATCTGTCCTTTGATATGACCCTTGCTGTGTATTAGTCTGATTCGTGCGAGGCGGATATGCTTGCTGTAAAAGAACTTTAGTTTTTAAATCTTTCGTTTTCTTATCTGACTTTTCCTTCTCTTCTTTATCCCTGTTTTCATAATACTGTGCAGTTGCAAGTATTTGCGCAGTTGTAGAGACAGCCCACGCACTCTCGGAATCTTTCAATTTATTACTGAGCTCTGGCAGCAGATTGTGTACAAATTTATCAACAAACAGTCTCTGTCCTCCTTCTGTGCTCATATCCTGACCACTGTGATCTACAAAAGTCTCTTCGAACCTTGTGAAACAGTCGGAGACACTTTCGTCTTTCTTCTGCCTGCATGCGGACAACTTGTCCCAGTTAACACGCAATGCTGGCATCAGAGTCTTCATTAAGTCAATTATTCTACCTGGTAAATTAGCAATTAGAGGTTCAGGTTTGGAACCACCTATTTGCTGACCATCTGCCGCAATTATAGCTGCCCAATCACCACCTAGGGCAACGGGATGATTCTCTTTACGAATTTTAGCCCAAATTGGTTGCGGAACTACATTCCCAAATAACATGTCAATGTCCGCCAAATTCATCACGCAAGCTTCAACTGTCTGTGCTAGCTCTTCATAGTATCCGGCGGGATTCTTACGTGGATCAGGCAAGGCCTGTTTTACTGCTAATACTTCAGCTCGCTTCCATGGAATGTGTATCCATACTCTCTGGAATTGTGCCGGAGCGGCAGCGATACCAAGATTCGCATTAGCTTGCACAGCTTCGCGCCAAATTGGAGGAACCTCCCTCATTGGATATTGGCGATTCTGCTTTGTACTACGTTTCTCTAACTCTCTCGGTGAACGAAGGGATGGATCATTCCTATAGCTTAAAATTTGTTCCATCGCTTCCTTTATATCCTGACCAACTATCATACCTGCAGCAAACTCTTTCTGAACATTAATTAATTCTTCTAGATTTGATTCAGAGTCATCTTCTTCTAATTCGTCACGCAAAAGGGAGCACATCTCGTCGAACACATATCGTTGTGTCCGTTCTTTCCATTGCATAAATGTATCTAATACATCTCTAGTACTATATCTTCTACTTTTTGAAATCCATCTGAGAGCGGTGGAATCTAATATTCCCCGTTCTTCAGTACTGGGAAGCTGACTACGTCTCTGAACAGAGTCAGAGGCAGGAGTCTTAATTAAAGTTTTATAGAAGGGAGACAGAATATTAGAGACAGAATCAGTGATTCTCCGACGAACAGAAAGTGGAGTCATAATACTAGCAGAAGCAGAAAATACAGTAGCAGTTGGAATCGATAGAACAGGAACAGTAGGAGTATCAGGCAAAGTAGCTTGTGAGACAACAGGTGTAAGTGATGCAGGTATAGGTAAAGAAGTCGGCAACCCTGGAAGAGGGGGTGCCGAAGGAACATTAACATTGACCACAGGAGGTACAGGAGCTTGATTCAGGGGAGCGGGAGCAGGAATACCAGGTTGTCCAGCAACCGGTATTTGAACATTTGGTAAAGGTTGAGCCGTAGCACCCTGTGCATACGGTGGGGGTGACCTTAACAAATAAGACAACAGAGGATCATTTTCGGGGTCCTCTACCGTCTTAGCTGTACTCGATGGCAAGGCAGGGTAGCACTTGTCTACCGCTAAATTACGCTCTCTAACAGCCACCTCTATTGCTTTCTCAGACTCATTGAGTTGCAGCTGCTTAGCAGCCTGTTCTAAAGTCAACTCTTGCTCTTTCTGTTCTTTCTTTAACTTTTTAATTTCTCTTTGTTTGGATTCTTTTCGCCAATAACGGAAAGAATCAAACATTGCCGGCCGGGCTTTCTTCTTAAACAATTTCACTTCCAAATTATCAAGGACTTCGGGTTCAAAACTACCATGCAGTGGCCAACTAAGGACACCGTCCTTCTCGGTATATCGGATCCATACCTCATTATAAGATATTGGACCCACACCAAACTTACAATACAGATCATAAAGAGGAGTTCCGATCGGAGGAACCAGACATGAGTCCTCCAACCGGGAATCACTGTTGCAACCAAAACACGACAACATACAATTTTTCCGACTTACCATTTTATAATCCGGAACACAGAACAGACAAAAACACAAACAAAAATGTGCACTCGAACCAAGAACTTAGGCCTACCAAAAGCGAACGAATGTATCGATACCCAAACTAAACCAAAAGATTATCGTAACCAGAATAACCAGTGATAATCTTACGAAACCAAACCAAGAACTAAAAAGGATTATCCAAACAGGAGCAACCCTTACGAAGTAACAAACTAGCAACCACTTAATACTTAACTGAGGCGCTGAAGACGTCACCAAGGGGAAACCCGTCACGTCTCGCCGTACTAAGGACTGCACCTCGGGTCCAAGACAGGGCGACGGTCAAGGCAACGGACCACTGCAGCCGTCCGAACGGGAACCCTCATGGAAGAGAACGTCGGGCCACTTTTGCGATATGACGGGATCGATGAAGTGGGGCGCCTCCCTCAGGAATCTTCACACGAAGCTTCTCGAACTCTTCAGGCTTTTGGACCGGTACCGAATGACGTCGCCCTACGTTGGGCGCCAATTGGAGTTCTGGACTTTTTGGTTCCGTCCAGAGGTGTCAGGGATAACACCGAAGACCCCGGAGTTCTACCTGTCTCGGTGCACAAATAAACAGAAATACGGGCTTCTCGATGGTGGCGTCAAAAACCAAAGGTTTATTACTGCAGGGACACAGAAGTCACAGAAACTACACACGGGCAGTATCTAGGAGCCTGTTCGATTTGTACAAAGAGGGTTGCTCCTTATATACTAAATATTAGGCTTCAGGCAAATTCTTTACATGATAGTACATTCCTAAACCTTTGCGTCCTAAACAATAAATATTTGGCGTTGCACAGGAATCGTCAACAATATCTGATGTCAAAACATTACGAACGAGGGGTTCCCACTGTTCCATCATAATCCCATGTCAACTTTTCATTCAAGAGCCAGACCGCCTCATCGTAAATTTCGTTACCTCCCCCTAATAAAGGCCCAGAAGGAAAGGAGCAGAGCCAGGTGCAGAAGATAGAAAAACAGGATAAGAGATGTTTGTGGGTCGTAAATGGGCAAGGCTACCAGCTTCGGCCGCCTAATCATGATCAGGCCAACGAACACGAGAACCAGTATAGCAGGACTGGCCTCAGGCAGAGGAGGCAGTTTCTGTCGAGTCATGTAGCCATGGCATGTTCGGTCCTAAGGTGCACGTGTCACTAGAGAGGTGAATCGCCGGCTAAAGCCTACGTGTCCTTAATCAAAATGAAGTAATCAGAGGTCATTGCATGTCCATTGTCTATGTGAGGGCAAGAAACACAAAATGGCTGCCATAATCTAAGATGGATGCCATGGGTAGATCAGAAATGTGTTTGTAACAGGAGTACTCTTGCTCGTAGCATAGCGAAAACACCAGGATATGCTAAATGGATCATTTGCGGTTCACTGATACCAAAATTATGTATTTACGACAATGTTGAAAACACGGGTTCAAATCGTCACGGAACCTCACCTTCACACTGGTTGACAATTACTCTGGATGTCCGATACACCCGAACCACTTAAGCTCTCTTCTGAACTTAAGATTTGCACCGGTTGCGCGCGCTCACAACCTGTCCACAGTCACTCTACAGGCATTCAACTCCGCAAGACATTACAACATAGATACAACACAAAAACACGGCGAGACCCTTCATATTCACTCTCGACCGATACTGCTGCTTTTCTTTCTCGCGCCATCAGCACCCTCTTCGGCGGGCGGTTCTTCTGATCATCGATCTCTAGGGGCCTTGGGGTAATCTAACCTGGCCTAGATCACCTTCCTCAAGAAGGCAACCATACTCTATAGCTACCAACTGGGAGGGCGGGATTTTTGATCTCTAGTTACTACTCCAGATCTAAACCCCGTTCAGGTCGACTGAATCTTTATTGCCTGTCATTGAGGAAAGAAAGTGCATCCAATACCAGGTTAGTTTGACTAATAATGGGCTCGACTCTGAAAAACCACATACTACTTCTAAGTTTCAAAGGTTTATTAAAGAGTCAATGATAACTGCAAATACAGGCATCTCAAAACGAGATTCAAAAGATATAGAGGCACTATTACATACATGTGTGCTCTAAAAGCTCTTAGGCGACCAAAGAAGAACGCCAAAATTAATTCCAGAATCACCAGGGTTGCAAGAATAGACACGAATTGTAATCTATCCGTCATTTACAAAGGAAGGAAGGAATCAGGTTAGGCTATCCCTACTCTGTACTGGATGGTATCCCTACTTAACAAAATCTCAACCTATCAAAGGTGTCAGCTGTGAGTGACTTCCTAAGAAGTTCACCCACTCTTAGTCTTAGGTGAAAACCTATGATCTCCAGTCATGACCCCTCTCTGCCTACCCATCCGCTCTCTGAAAGGTCCTCAGGCATCTGCACTAACTCCACCCAGGGGTGCTGTCCCTAATACGAAATCACAATTACAGTTGAAACGCCCCTCTAGAGACGCCCCTCACGTGGTGTCGGTTCTGGCTTTTTCCATGATGATCTTCCTTTGGGCCTCGTGTTTAGCGTTGACCTTGCTTCTCAGGCTTCTTCTCCAGCACGCGGATACCCCCAACATTCCTGAACCCTCCTCCATGTCTGTACCAGTCTCTTCGAACAGAGCTCTATTCATCTAGCTTTAATTGGAACCCCCCTCGCACCTGCAGACAGACATCCGCAACTTGGATCCCAATTCTCATAGACTTGTAACAGAAGTTTGCAACATTTCTCGACACAACTCGGCCTGTACCAGCACGTGCAAATCAGAAACCTTTTTATCTCTTCAGACCTACAACCCTTCTCGCAGAGGTTTATTCTCTTCAAATCCTTTTGTGAATTAAAATAACATGTTAACACTTTATTCTTTGATTATGAGAAACACTTCTATAGAATATAAATCTATCGAAAAACAGAATTACTAAATAACAGTAGTGCAATCCATGTTATGTATAAGTGTACATTTCCAATCCTCTCTGCCCAGGCCATGAGGCCTGTTCCCTTCTATGCTTTGCAACATGACATTCCTCCGTTAGCAGCTACATAACATGGATCATGATTAATCACGTCTAATAAGACTACATATTTTACACACATTTCTGCGTCAGTCCCACTTCTATATAAATTTCTATGTTAACTACACAAGTCTAAGCATAGGTGAATGTATTTTCAACACTTGCAAGCACTTCTATTATGGTTTGTGCGACAGACTTGCACTTATGGTGCACTTATGTGTTTTGTTCAGTTTGCGCTCTCTCAAGAGCTCACATGTGGGAAACAGTCGGAACACCGTGGCCTCATCCATTCGTGTTCCGAGTACGCAAGCGCTGCCACCCTTGCCATGACCAGCCAGTTTTTATTGTTTGGGGGAGGGGGGTTCAGGGTAGTATTCAGGGCAGGGGGGTCAGGGTAGTTTTCAGGGCAGGGGGTAGTTCTTAGGGCTGGGGGGAGGGGGTTGTTTTTAGGCGGGAGAGGGTAGTTTTAGGCATCAGGGTGGGGGATTGGGGGGCGTTTTATGGCTCAGGGCGGGAGGGGCAGAGATCGTAATGCTTTTTCGGGCTTCAGGGCGCAGGGTAGTTTTAGTGCTCGGAGTTCTGAGTAGTTTTGAGGGATTAGGGGAAGGTGGGGTCGTTTTTAGGACTCAGGGGGTGGTTGGGGAAGTTTGTAGGGCTTAGTGGATGGCGGGGTAGCTTTTAGGACTGGAGGTAGGGAAGTTTCTAGGGCTCATGGTTGGTTTTCAGGAGGGAGAGGGTAGTTTTGGGACTCAAGGGCGGGGGCAAGGTCGGGGGTTAAGACTTACCTGTCAACTCTTAACCAAGGATATGTCTCTACCATACATGCCTTAAGAACAGAAAATTAGTTGTTAACGCATGCATGGTAAAGGATTTGTGGTCAAGACCTGCATTGATCAGACTGCGTGGAACAGGTAAACGCTTGGTAATCTTATGCGTGGTTCCATTGATGGAGCTGGGATTCGCGTGCAAGCGCCCTACTCTCATGCAAAACCCTTGTCTAAATTGCATAATCGTATTAACACTATTGTTCGTCATTTATAAAGTGTTTTTCCCAACACGCGGGTGTCCCCAGGATGCTTGCTTGTATGTCTTTTCTCGTACTAACGAAGCTTGCACTAAAAGCGGCTGCTTCGCTGAAATTCAGTCTGCGCATGCGTCGGTCATACCCATGTGATGTGACGCACTCGCATTCTGGAGGGAGTTTTGTGCTCATGCGCACTGTTGCAAATATGGCTGCTTGACTCTCACCACGCTCTCCGCTTGTTGCTGCTGCTTTTGCTTATCTGTCCTTTCGCACTAAACAATAATGCTATAGTCATTATAAAGTAAGGGTTGGTTAATATCTCATCATGGTGTACAGTGTGATCATTTTATATATGATTTTAATTTGTTCTCGCTTACTTTTCATGTACCGCGTCTTTGTGGGCTGGGGCATACGTGAGCAACGCCATACTGAGGCTCCTCTGAACCCTGTCAGCTGACCAGGGAAAGTCCTAACTGCGCAGAAGCTAAAACTAGCCAGCTGGCTCCTGAAGCACAATGCGCCTGGGAACCCATCCCGAAGATGCAAGATTGTACCTTGAACTGTCATACACTGTTGCTATATACTGTACTCTTGTATTGTATTCTGTATTCCTATGCCTGGGAAAGTGAACCCGAGGGGCGGGTGTGGAAAACTGAATATTTAGTATGGGAAAGCTGAATTTAGGAGGTGGTAATGATCGCACCACCTCTCTTGACCAATCATAATATGAGAAGCTGTCACTTGCAACATTAGTGGGTGGTCTGAGGGTCCCCAAAACTGTATAATTGCCCTAGTTTAGCTTAGGAAAATTGTCCAACTTGTCCGAGTAGCAGACCTGTCACTGACCCTACGAACTCTATAGGTGCTCAATCTGAAGTGCTGCGGAGCACTCTGTCCATACTTTCCACAAACTCCTAAGGGGTGGAAAATCCTAAGTGCTGGCGAAGCACTTTGCTGGGAAATTCGAAACCCAAATCGGGGTTACTGGCGGATTACTTGCAGAGAGGGGTAACGCTGGCATTGCTTCTAAAGCTGTGGGAGTTGGTCGTACCTTGGTGAGCCCAGTCCTGATCCCAAAGCCTGAGGGGTATCCTGTCCTTACTGTCCGTGAGCTGTACCTGCTCGCATTCTGGCATTCCTTCCTGAGGGTCCTTGTCCCCGTCTTCCCATCTGACCCGTGGCCAGGGTTAGACTTCAATCTGAACTTAGGTAATTATTAGACCGAGGGTTTGCATCTCTCTCTCTCTCTCTCTCACTCTCTCTCTCTCTCTTAAAATTCTTTCGGTAAAGCATTACTTGCCAATGATATTGCTCTATTCTCTTTTATGCGAACTATATGTGATTGTTTAATAGGCTTGTTCCACTTCTCTCCCCACCCTTAGCAAATTGTCAATCCGTTATATTAATAGTATGTTCCCGTTTTTCCCTTACCTTTAGTTGGTTGCAGTGAATTTAGTAAGACTAGTTTGAGGATAAGTACATGTTTTAGGTCCCAACCTTAAACGCGTGTCCTAGTATAAAGTTGCAGTGATTAGTTCTGTTCTAAAAATTCCTACCCTTAGTCTTCCCATATATTCTAATGGTTATAATTCTAATACAAAGTTACATATTAGTGTTGATGTTGATGTTTGATATATTATTCTGCATATCGCTTATTGTCTTGGCATCTTCTCTTTGAATCTTTATATAAAGTTTAAAACTTCATCAGGTGTCTGTGGTCATTTTACGGAAATTGTGGATAAGTATGGTACTGATTATAAAGAGTATTTGATCTAGACCTGTCTGCTCTTTTCCCTGCTAAGCTCCAGATCTATCGTAGGAATTGTGCCTGTGGTAAGTCAGGTACATGGTAAGCAGAGGTGAAACCAACCTTAATTACTCATAAGAGCGTGTAGCAGAAGCCAAATCACCCAGTTCACCCCGAAAGTAAATGGTGTATTAAATCTTGTGCACGCCGTGGGCCCAGTGCGTGTAAGAAATAGGTGAACTCGGTGACCCGGGTGAACTGCGCGCTCTATCAGTAATTTTCTGGCAGCCAGAGGATGGTTTGGACTAGTTAGATTAGGTAGACAGGATAAGTCATAAACAAACCGTGAAAATAAAATGTGCTGCTGATTTGCTACTGTATTAGGTTCAAATATTTTGAAATGTTTTAAAGGATTTATATGTAAATGTATATGAGTTTTCATTGCTGCTATAAATGTTATATTAACCCGAAAATTGTTTGTGAATGTTCAGTGTAGTCCGAATCCCCGGGGAAGTATTTTAGCTAACGGTGAGCAGAATCCGGTTAGCTGTTGAAGTCACTAGGGTTTGAATCATTAGTGCAGGGTTAGGATAACTGGAAGCACTAATTAGGACCTTTGTTTTCTAGAGTGAATGATAGCTACGAGTCCTTTATAAAACTTTCATTGCGATATCACCTAGTAAGGGTCGCATACGGGAGGAGTAGTAGGGTCTCCGAGGCTTGTCTGGTAAGTAAGATAGTTCGCTGGTGAAATCCTGGCTCAGTACATATCCCCGACTAAGGTGGATGAGTCAGAAGAATAACGGGTTCTATGTTGCTAGTGTGAAGGGACAGGCAAAGAAGTCTATCCAGAGTGAATGAAAAGTAGACAGAAGTGGTTTACTTGTAGCGAGAGAAAGTTTTTCTATCTTTTTAGAACACTCAGACATAGTGGCAAACGTTGCGTGTTGGTAAATAAACTCTGTATTCGCACTTTAGGGAGAGTAAAAAGTTTCCGTTACCTTGTGAAGGAGGGAGTCAGTCGGAGAGCTGCTCTGACGTCACTCCGTGCCGCGCTGGTATTGGTCAAAACAGCGGGTGTGTAGCGGAGCTGAATTTGTGAAGGAGGGGTGAGTGCCGAAGCGTGAGACTCTGTCTTGCGAAAAGGCCGCGCACCCATTGGACAAGGGAATTTGTAATTACTGACCTGATTGGGTATTGTGAAATAAAAGTCGCGCTAGCATTGGAAGCACAAAGGTAGACAAAATTAATCAAGCCGAGTTAGAAGAGAGTCTGGAAAATTATATGTGGTATCCAGATTTCATACCGAATCCAAAGTACCTAGGATTTTACAAGGATCAGCTTATACGAGGTAGACCGCACATGATGTATGCAGTAAAGTGGAAATTGTCATTTGTTGACAAAGTAAAGAATTTTTTCAAAACCGACAAGCCCATTAGAACGAGGGAAGGCGTGCTCATTCCCCCGCCGAATACCCCTGCTTCTTTTATGTTGTTTGATAAAGGGTATCACACTTGTGTCTGGTTAGAAAATTGGGCAAAGTATACTGTAGATGACGGAGTCCTAGCATTCCCTGTTGAAGGTACATTTAATGGTCGGATCCTGTTTAACCTAAGGACCCGCATGAATGAATTACACCCCAGACCTAGGTTGACCCAGTACGAAGCTCGTCATGAGACTATCCGCCTGAAGCTCAGCTGTCAAGTTGCTAAGGGCACCAGCAGTTTCGGTAATAGTAGATTCAACTACCCGTGTTAGCTGACGTAGATTTCTACTATTGGCCATAGGCCCCCAGAACGGAAGGAAACCTTTGAAGAAGTCTCCAGCTTCCTGACCAGCGGTATCTTCCTCGCTGAAGACACCTCTTGCTACTCTGGTCTTGTGATAATCTGAAGACGCAGTGTACGTTGGAGGCAACAGTCGAGCAATATAACATGAACCTGAAAAGTCAGCAGGCAACCATGTATACGCTCTGTCTTGACAAATGAAGTAGGTACCCCTAGCAGTAAGAAAGGCAGGGGAAGAGTTAGACGGAAACACGTAAGTCTCAACGCACTCACTCTTCCCTAGCTGAGCTCTCGGATTCCTCCCATTTCCCTGCAAACAGACTTGACCTTGGTGAGGTACGACCCAGACAGGAGTGGAGCTTTTACGCTTGCTTTCTCCCAAACTAAGGCGATACTCTGTAGAATTCCAACTCAAATATACCCGTAATTCATCTCTAGGGTAAGATGGAGTATTATTGACGTCTCTAATCATGTCAATAATTCCCTGGACTAAAGCTTTGTTGACAGAGTTGTATTTAGTGGAACGTGGTGGACGCGGAGGATAGGTCTCAAGGGCATAGGCAAAAATAGTCTGAAAGGCCTGAAATGATCCATTATAGCTAAAAGGCAAAACTAGATAGGGAATGCCTTTATCCATAGTGTGGGGTATCAAGCCACACACCCAGCAGTCTGTAGTGTTAACTACCAGTTGGTGTTGGTGCAAGAGCTGTACAAATGTGTTATTAATGAATTCTGAACGTCGAGCTTGTTCGTGTTCAGGAAACGAGTGAAAAGAATGTACAGAAGGAACAGTAGAAAAAACTGGATCAAGGGGAGGTACTGTAGTTGTTACCGGTGTAAAAATTAAATGCTGCCTAAAACGATTCCACCCACCAACATTATCAAAACAATCAAAAATGTAATTGCACATTGCATTAGAAAACATTTGCTGTGAACAATTTTGTAAAGTCTGTTTCTGCGAACATAAATTACATTCTCTCGTTGCAGCTCAGGAAGCTCCATCTTCTACAATCCGCTCGCGACCACTGATGATGTGTACGTAGATGAAAATGCCTCTATCAGCCCTGGGAGTTCCCAGAACTAACAGAAAGATCGACCTAGTGTCTGACCCCCGCAGATTCAACTAGGCACACAGCCACGACCCTACGGCTACCCAGACGGCAAGGCAATTTTAAAACAACAAAACAATGCAAAGTATTAGCAAACTTCCTGGCTGGAGGCAATGTGTCAAAAATTCAAATGTATAAAATAGGCAGTTTCCTGCTTTATTTGTCCATATTGCGAGATCGTAAATTGTATCTCAGTTTTGCAGGAGCTGTTTGATCTGGAAACAGTATTTTTTCAGCAGGTGTTGCAATGTTCAAGTTCGCAGATGGCAAATGTTCTTTTATCGCAGGTGTCAAATGTTCAGAGTTCAAACGAGCAGTTTCAGGAGGAGAGCCAGAGTTCGATGTGTCAGTGATTAGTTCTGCATCGTTGAAAGGGATAAACCTGGGTATCTGTTCAGTTTCAGAGGCACCGATTCCCGTCTTCCCCCAGTTGTCGTAAGGAAGTGGCAGGGGCACACGTTTGACGTGTGTCGTGTGGATCCAGTTTTTGCGTCCGGCCACACGAATAGCAGTTCTCGTCGCCAATGGCACCTGGAAGGGGCCAACAAATCTGGGCTGAAGATTTTTCGTTCTTGCGAAATTACGAATAACGACGTGGTCCCCTGGTTTCAGCTGATGACCTGGACTCTCCGGTGGCTTTGGCAATGCATCGAAAACCTGTTGGTGAATAAGACTCAATTTAGCAGTCAAGTCGAAAAGGTAATCAATTAACATTGGATATTCCAGCTGTCTAAATTCCTTTGGCCTAGGTACCCCCCAAACATTGGCGGGACGACCGAACACTATTTCATATGGACTGAGCCCTACTCTAGAATGTACAGTCGCTCTCGTGGATAACAGAGCCAAAGGTAGTGCATCTGGCCAGGGCAGACCCGTGGATGCTTGTATCTTAGCAAGTTTTAGTTTGAGGGTGCCATTGCAACCCTCAACTAAACCAGCAGACTGGGGATGGTTCGCACTGTGGAATTTTTGTTTAATCCCTAAACCGGCACACACACTCTGCATAACTTTCCCTACAAACTCACTTCCATTATCTGACCATACAATCCGTGGCATGCCATACCTGGGGAAGTATTCTTTGAGAAGAATTTTGGCAGTAGACAAAGCAGTGTTGTCCTTCAGTGGATATGCTTCGATCCATCTGGAAAAAGCACAAACTACGACTAAGACGTACTTTAGATTGTTGCAACGATCCATGTGAATGAAGTCTAACTGAATCACTTCAAAGGGGCAAGAAGGAGGAGCGAAGTGACCAGCGGGTGTGGGGATTCCCTTGCCAGGATTATGCATCAGGCATACCGTACAATTTCTCACCACTCTCTCTGCACACTTACTAATCCCATCATTCTTCCAGACTGGAGCCAACATCTTACAAATCCCTTTAGAACTGATGTGCGCTGCTCCATGCGCCATCGTTACTACTGCAAGCACGTACGCATCAGGCAACATCCAACGCTGTTGTTCCGACAAATCAATCGAACACCCACTCGAGTCCAATTTACCCGTATTCTCTTTCCATGCAAGCTTTTTCCTCCTCAGTCGCCTCTTTCTGAATTTCTTTCACACTTTCCACTGTGTCCTCACACATTCCAGACTCAGAAATCCATCTTGCAGACGTTGCAACATACATTCTACTCATCATATTCCTAGCTGTCTGTTTAGCGGTCTCATCAGCAAAAGCATTCCCACGACCAACATCATCCGTGATTGCTTTATGAGCACTGCATTTCACAATCGCAACTTCAGTCGGCAAGGTTAGAGATTCCAACAAGTCATTAACTAGCTGGCCATGTTGAATCTTAGTCCCATGGGACGTAATGAAACCTCTCTCTTTCCACAAACGGCCAAAACTATGGGCCACGCCGAACGCATACTGACTATCTGTGAACACATTCACTCTCTTTCCCTTAGCTAAAACACACGCTCTTGTTAGTGCAATCAATTCCGCAGCTTGGGCAGAATTCTGACTCACTCTTGCAGTCTCCACAATCGTACTCAAAGTCGTTACTGCGGAAGCAGCAGTCACATCGCCATTCTCCAATTTAAAGCACGATCCATCAACATACAACGTGCCATCTGGATCTAACAACGGAGTGTCTTTTAAATCAATTCGTCCTTTAGTCTCTTCCTCGGTTCTGAAACAACAATCATGGGGTTCAGAATCACTCGACTCCTGATTAGTCGGCAACAATGTTGCTGGATTCAATACATTGCATCTTTTGATCTGAATATGACTCGCTAACAGTGTCAGCTCATAGCCTGATAATCTAGCACTGGTAAGGTGCTGTGTCTTGGTTCGGTTCATGAGTGTATTCACGGCATGAGGAACCATAACCACTAGCATGTTGTTCATTACCAAACCAGCAGATTGTCGAATGGAAGCTGCAGCTGCCGCTGTAGCTCTCAAACAACTAGGCAACGCTCTCGCTACCGGATCTAATGTTGATGAAAAATACGCACAAGGGCGTTGTTTGTCACCAAATCTCTGTGTCAGAACACTCAACGCGCAACCTTCTCTCTCGTGAACATAGAGCGTGAATGGTTTACTGTAATCGGGTGTACCCAATACAGGAGCTGAACATAGTGCATTTTGTAATTCAGAAAAACTCTCCTGACATTCAGCAGACCATGGCACCGGACTCGGAACATTTTTCCCAGTCAAAGCTACCAATTGTTTTGCCAAAAGAGAAAAATTTGGGATCCACTGCCTACAATATGAGGTAATACCTAAAAAGGCACGTACTTCTCTCTGTGTGCTGGGAACATTCATTTGCGTAATTGCTTTTATTCTCTCTGGGGTCAACTTCCTTCCCTCCTTTGACAAGAGATGACCTAGGTAGGTCACTTCTTGGCAGCAGTATTGCATTTTCGAAGGTGACACCTTGTGGTTCAAACTAGACAAATGATGCAATAGGGAAATTGTAGCTGCTTTGCAAGTTTCTTTGTCATCGGCAGCCACTAGAAGATCATCCACATACCGCACTAGAGCAGAACCAGAAGGAAGTACAAAGGAATCTAACTGACTTTTTAATGCCTGACTATAAATGGACGGACTCTCACAATAGCCTTGTGGAGCACGTTTAAACCTGAAGCTTCGACCTCCTAGGGAGAAGCCGAAAATATCTCTGCTTTCTTCGGCTATCGGAATGCTGAAAAAGGCATTCTTCAAGTCGATGACTGAAAACCATGTGGCTGTAGCAGGAATCAACGTTAACAATGCAGTAATGTCTGGAACCACAGGAAACTGCGGAACCACAATTTTATTAACCTCCCTAAGATCGATTACAAACCTATACACTGGAGGCTTTGAAGGATCAGTTCGTTTCAAAATTGGTAATACAGGACTGTTACAGACATTTCCTCTAGTTTCCTCAACCACGCCTTTCTTAATCAAGTCTTGCACGATCAATAAAAGTGCACGTTCACCTTCACTAGAAATCTTGTATTGAGGAATTCGTGGAAATTTGACATTCGCTTTCAAAGTGACTACATATGGTGGAATTTCTAAAAGGCCTACATCATTAGGACCAGTTGCCCAAAGAGTATCAGGGAGTGAACGCAGCTCTGGCGGGAGTGCATCCATTGACAAGTACATCGGAGAGATGATTCTTTTACCCAATGTAAGCTGTACTCCTGAAGGAGAACAGTACAATGTCGCAAATAGGCGTTTTAACAAGTCTAAACCAAGCAGATTTTCATTACAACCGGTTGTCAAAATCAAGGGTGCTTTCAATTGACGCGGTCCAACAGAAATAGACAAAGGACCAGATACGCGGTTGTGAACAGGGGCGCCTGAAAAACCTACTGAAACATTTGTTAAGCCGGACAAAGGTGCGCCAGGGAGTTTCGCATGAATGATAGAACTTTTTGCTGCACCTGTATCCAACAGAAACGGTTCGACTACACCTGATGTTGCTACTGCGACATAAGGCCCACTCTGATCCACTGGAACTGATACTACTTCCTCTCTTTGTCCATGGCTGTCCTAGTACTCAGTTTGCTGAAATCCTTCATCAACCTCACAATAGTCTTCAACATGATACTGTTGAGATCTATTTTGTTGGGCAGACTGTCCATTCCGCTGATCAAAATGATTAGAAGGGCGATCATTCGTTTGTGGAGGCATAGCACCTCGTCCTCGACCTCTAGAATTTTGCATGGAACCACCACGACCTCTCTGAGCTGCTGCAGCATTATTTTGCGCTAAGACTGGACAGTCATTCTTATAATGACCTTCTTTCTTACAGTACGCACATTGGTTCCACTGGTATTGTGGCCTCGGTGAACTATAATCTGTCCTTTGATATGACCCTTGCTGTGTATTAGTCTGATTCGTGCGAGGCGGATATGCTTGCTGTAAAAGAACTTTAGTTTTTAAATCTTTCGTTTTCTTATCTGACTTTTCCTTCTCTTCTTTATCCCTGTTTTCATAATACTGTGCAGTTGCAAGTATTTGCGCAGTTGTAGAGACAGCCCACGCACTCTCGGAATCTTTCAATTTATTACTGAGCTCTGGCAGCAGATTGTGTACAAATTTATCAACAAACAGTCTCTGTCCTCCTTCTGTGCTCATATCCTGACCACTGTGATCTACAAAAGTCTCTTCGAACCTTGTGAAACAGTCGGAGACACTTTCGTCTTTCTTCTGCCTGCATGCGGACAACTTGTCCCAGTTAACACGCAATGCTGGCATCAGAGTCTTCATTAAGTCAATTATTCTACCTGGTAAATTAGCAATTAGAGGTTCAGGTTTGGAACCACCTATTTGCTGACCATCTGCCGCAATTATAGCTGCCCAATCACCACCTAGGGCAACGGGATGATTCTCTTTACGAATTTTAGCCCAAATTGGTTGCGGAACTACATTCCCAAATAACATGTCAATGTCCGCCAAATTCATCACGCAAGCTTCAACTGTCTGTGCTAGCTCTTCATAGTATCCGGCGGGATTCTTACGTGGATCAGGCAAGGCCTGTTTTACTGCTAATACTTCAGCTCGCTTCCATGGAATGTGTATCCATACTCTCTGGAATTGTGCCGGAGCGGCAGCGATACCAAGATTCGCATTAGCTTGCACAGCTTCGCGCCAAATTGGAGGAACCTCCCTCATTGGATATTGGCGATTCTGCTTTGTACTACGTTTCTCTAACTCTCTCGGTGAACGAAGGGATGGATCATTCCTATAGCTTAAAATTTGTTCCATCGCTTCCTTTATATCCTGACCAACTATCATACCTGCAGCAAACTCTTTCTGAACATTAATTAATTCTTCTAGATTTGATTCAGAGTCATCTTCTTCTAATTCGTCACGCAAAAGGGAGCACATCTCGTCGAACACATATCGTTGTGTCCGTTCTTTCCATTGCATAAATGTATCTAATACATCTCTAGTACTATATCTTCTACTTTTTGAAATCCATCTGAGAGCGGTGGAATCTAATATTCCCCGTTCTTCAGTACTGGGAAGCTGACTACGTCTCTGAACAGAGTCAGAGGCAGGAGTCTTAATTAAAGTTTTATAGAAGGGAGACAGAATATTAGAGACAGAATCAGTGATTCTCCGACGAACAGAAAGTGGAGTCATAATACTAGCAGAAGCAGAAAATACAGTAGCAGTTGGAATCGATAGAACAGGAACAGTAGGAGTATCAGGCAAAGTAGCTTGTGAGACAACAGGTGTAAGTGATGCAGGTATAGGTAAAGAAGTCGGCAACCCTGGAAGAGGGGGTGCCGAAGGAACATTAACATTGACCACAGGAGGTACAGGAGCTTGATTCAGGGGAGCGGGAGCAGGAATACCAGGTTGTCCAGCAACCGGTATTTGAACATTTGGTAAAGGTTGAGCCGTAGCACCCTGTGCATACGGTGGGGGTGACCTTAACAAATAAGACAACAGAGGATCATTTTCGGGGTCCTCTACCGTCTTAGCTGTACTCGATGGCAAGGCAGGGTAGCACTTGTCTACCGCTAAATTACGCTCTCTAACAGCCACCTCTATTGCTTTCTCAGACTCATTGAGTTGCAGCTGCTTAGCAGCCTGTTCTAAAGTCAACTCTTGCTCTTTCTGTTCTTTCTTTAACTTTTTAATTTCTCTTTGTTTGGATTCTTTTCGCCAATAACGGAAAGAATCAAACATTGCCGGCCGGGCTTTCTTCTTAAACAATTTCACTTCGAAATTATCAAGGACTTCGGGTTCAAAACTACCATGCAGTGGCCAACTAAGGACACCGTCCTTCTCGGTATATCGGATCCATACCTCATTATAAGATATTGGACCCACACCAAACTTACAATACAGATCATAAAGAGGAGTTCCGATCGGAGGAACCAGACATGAGTCCTCCAACCGGGAATCACTGTTGCAACCAAAACACGACAACATACAATTTTTCCGACTTACCATTTTATAATCCGGAACACAGAACAGACAAAAACACAAACAAAAATGTGCACTCGAACCAAGAACTTAGGCCTACCAAAAGCGAACGAATGTATCGATACCCAAACTAAACCAAAAGATTATCGTAACCAGAATAACCAGTGATAATCTTACGAAACCAAACCAAGAACTAAAAAGGATTATCCAAACAGGAGCAACCCTTACGAAGTAACAAACTAGCAACCACTTAATACTTAACTGAGGCGCTGAAGACGTCACCAAGGGGAAACCCGTCACGTCTCGCCGTACTAAGGACTGCACCTCGGGTCCAAGACAGGGCGACGGTCAAGGCAACGGACCACTGCAGCCGTCCGAACGGGAACCCTCGTGGAAGAGAACGTCGGGCCACTTTTGCGATATGACGGGATCGATGAAGTGGGGCGCCTCCCTCAGGAATCTTCACACGAAGCTTCTCGAACTCTTCAGGCTTTTGGACCGGTACCGAATGACGTCGCCCTACGTTGGGCGCCAATTGGAGTTCTGGACTTTTTGGTTCCGTCCAGAGGTGTCAGGGATAACACCGAAGACCCCGGAGTTCTACCTGTCTCGGTGCACAAATAAACAGAAATACGGGCTTCTCGATGGTGGCGTCAAAAACCAAAGGTTTATTACTGCAGGGACACAGAAGTCACAGAAACTACACACGGGCAGTATCTAGGAGCCTGTTCGAATTGTACAAAGAGGGTTGCTCCTTATATACTAAATATTAGGCTTCAGGCAAATTCTTTACATGATAGTACATTCCTAAACCTTTGCGTCCTAAACAATAAATATTTGGCGTTGCACAGGAATCGTCAACAATATCTGATGTCAAAACATTACGAACGAGGGGTTCCCACTGTTCCATCATAATCCCATGTCAACTTTTCATTCAAGAGCCAGACCGCCTCATCGTAAATTTCGTTACCTCCCCCTAATAAAGGCCCAGAAGGAAAGGAGCAGAGCCAGGTGCAGAAGATAGAAAAACAGGATAAGAGATGTTTGTGGGTCGTAAATGGGCAAGGCTACCAGCTTCGGCCGCCTAATCATGATCAGGCCAACGAACACGAGAACCAGTATAGCAGGACTGGCCTCAGGCAGAGGAGGCAGTTTCTGTCGAGTCATGTAGCCATGGCATGTTCGGTCCTAAGGTGCACGTGTCACTAGAGAGGTGAATCGCCGGCTAAAGCCTACGTGTCCTTAATCAAAATGAAGTAATCAGAGGTCATTGCATGTCCATTGTCTATGTGAGGGCAAGAAACACAAAATGGCTGCCATAATCTAAGATGGATGCCATGGGTAGATCAGAAATGTGTTTGTAACAGGAGTACTCTTGCTCGTAGCATAGCGAAAACACCAGGATATGCTAAATGGATCATTTGCGGTTCACTGATACCAAAATTATGTATTTACGACAATGTTGAAAACACGGGTTCAAATCGTCACGGAACCTCACCTTCACACTGGTTGACAATTACTCTGGATGTCCGATACACCCGAACCACTTAAGCTCTCTTCTGAACTTTAGATTTGCACCGGTTGCGCGCGCTCACAACCTGTCCACAGTCACTCTACGGGCATTCAACTCCGCAAGACATTACAACATAGATACAACACAAAAACACCGCAATCTAACACGCATGACCCTTCATACTCACTCTCGACCGATACTGCTGCTTTTCTTTCTCGCGCCATCAGCACCCTCTTCGGCGGGCGGTTCTTCTGATCATCGATCTCTAGGGGCCTTGGGGTAATCTAACCTGGCCTAGATCACCTTCCTCAAGAAGGCAACCATACTCTATAGCTACCAACTGGGAGGGCGGGATTTTTGATCTCTAGTTACTACTCCAGATCTAAACCCCGTTCAGGTCGACTGAATCTTTATTGCCTGTCATTGAGGAAAGAAAGTGCATCCAATACCAGGTTAGTTTGACTAATAATGGGCTCGACTCTGAAAAACCACATACTACTTCTAAGTTTCAAAGGTTTATTAAAGAGTCAATGATAACTGCAAATACAGGCATCTCAAAACGAGATTCAAAAGATATAGAGGCACTATTACATACATGTGTGCTCTAAAAGCTCTTAGGCGACCAAAGAAGAACACCAAAATTAATTCCAGAATCACCAGGGTTGCAAGAATAGACACGAATTGTAATCTATCCGTCATTTACAAAGGAAGGAAGGAATCAGGTTAGGCTATCCCTACTCTGTACTGGATGGTATCCCTACTTAACAAAATCTCAACCTATCAAAGGTGTCAGCTGTGAGTGACTTCCTAAGAAGTTCACCCACTCTTAGTCTTAGGTGAAAACCTATGATCTCCAGTCATGACCCCTCTCTGCCTACCCATCCGCTCTCTGAAAGGTCCTCAGGCATCTGCACTAACTCCACCCAGGGGTGCTGTCCCTAATACGAAATCACAATTACAGTTGAAACGCCCCTCTAGAGACGCCCCTCACGTGGTGTCGGTTCTGGCTTTTTCCATGATGATCTTCCTTTGGGCCTCGTGTTTAGCGTTGACCTTGCTTCTCAGGCTTCTTCTCCAGCACGCGGATACCCCCAACATTCCTGAACCCTCCTCCATGTCTGTACCAGTCTCTTCGAACAGAGCTCTATTCATCTAGCTTTAATTGGAACCCCCCTCGCACCTGCAGACAGACATCCGCAACTTGGATCCCAATTCTCATAGACTTGTAACAGAAGTTTGCAACATTTCTCGACACAACTCGGCCTGTACCAGCACGTGCAAATCAGAAACCTTTTTATCTCTTCAGACCTACAACCCTTCTCGCAGAGGTTTATTCTCTTCAAATCCTTTTGTGAATTAAAATAACATGTTAACACTTTATTCTTTGATTATGAGAAACACTTCTATAGAATATAAATCTATCGAAAAACAGAATTACTAAATAACAGTAGTGCAATCCATGTTATGTATAAGTGTACATTTCCAATCCTCTCTGCCCAGGCCATGAGGCCTGTTCCCTTCTATGCTTTGCAACATGACATTCCTCCGTTAGCAGCTACATAACATGGATCATGATTAATCACGTCTAATAAGACTACATATTTTACACACATTTCTGCGTCAGTCCCACTTCTATATAAATTTCTATGTTAACTACACAAGTCTAAGCATAGGTGAATGTATTTTCAACACTTGCAAGCACTTCTATTATGGTTTGTGCGACAGACTTGCACTTATGGTGCACTTATGTGTTTTGTTCAGTTTGCGCTCTCTCAAGAGCTCACATGTGGGAAACAGTCGGAACACCGTGGCCTCATCCATTCGTGTTCCGAGTACGCAAGCGCTGCCACCCTTGCCATGACCAGCCAGTTTTTATTGTTTGGGGGAGGGGGGTTCAGGGTAGTATTCAGGGCAGGGGGGTCAGGGTAGTTTTCAGGGCAGGGGGTAGTTCTTAGGGCTGGGGGGAGGGGGTTGTTTTTAGGCGGGAGAGGGTAGTTTTAGGCATCAGGGTGGGGGATTGGGGGGCGTTTTATGGCTCAGGGCGGGAGGGGCAGAGATCGTAATGCTTTTTCGGGCTTCAGGGCGCAGGGTAGTTTTAGTGCTCGGAGTTCTGAGTAGTTTTGAGGGATTAGGGGAAGGTGGGGTCGTTTTTAGGACTCAGGGGGTGGTTGGGGAAGTTTGTAGGGCTTAGTGGATGGTGGGGTAGCTTTTAGGACTGGAGGTAGGGAAGTTTCTAGGGCTCATGGTTGGTTTTCAGGAGGGAGAGGGTAGTTTTGGGACTCAAGGGCGGGGGCAAGGTCGGGGGTTAAGACTTACCTGTCAACTCTTAACCAAGGATATGTCTCTACCATACATGCCTTAAGAACAGAAAATTAGTTGTTAACGCATGCATGGTAAAGGATTTGTGGTCAAGACCTGCATTGATCAGACTGCGTGGAACAGGTAAACGCTTGGTAATCTTATGCGTGGTTCCATTGATGGAGCTGGGATTCGCGTGCAAGCGCCCTACTCTCATGCAAAACCCTTGTCTAAATTGCATAATCGTATTAACACTATTGTTCGTCATTTATAAAGTGTTTTTCCCAACACGCGGGTGTCCCCAGGATGCTTGCTTGTATGTCTTTTCTCGTACTAACGAAGCTTGCACTAAAAGCGGCGGCTTCGCTGAAATTCAGTCTGCGCATGCGTCGGTCATACCCATGTGATGTGACGCACTCGCATTCTGGAGGGAGTTTTGTGCTCATGCGCACTGTTGCAAATATGGCTGCTTGACTCTCACCACGCTCT
Organism: Lissotriton vulgaris; assembly: GCF_964263255.1. Lineage (NCBI taxonomy): Eukaryota > Metazoa > Chordata > Amphibia > Caudata > Salamandridae > Lissotriton > Lissotriton vulgaris. Next base: position 39,853 of record NW_028248732.1, read on the forward strand.
CCGCTTGTTGCTGCTGCTTTTGCTTATCTGTCCTTTCGCACTAAACAATAATGCTATAGTCATTATAAAGTAAGGGTTGGTTAATATCTCATCATGGTATACAGTGTGATCATTTTATATATGATTTTAATTTGTTCTCGCTTACTTTTCATGTACCGCGTCTTTGTGGGCTGGGGCATACGTGAGCAACGCCATACTGAGGCTCCTCTGAACCCTGTCAGCTGACCAGGGAAAGTCCTAACTGCGCAGAAGCTAAAACTAGCCAGCTGGCTCCTGAAGCACAATGCGCCTGGGAACCCATCCCGAAGATGCAAGATTGTACCTTGAACTGTCATACACTGTTGCTATATACTGTACTCTTGTATTGTATTCTGTATTCCTATGCCTGGGAAAGTGAACCCGAGGGGCGGGTGTGGAAAACTGAATATTTAGTATGGGAAAGCTGAATTTAGGAGGTGGTAATGATCGCACCACCTCTCTTGACCAATCATAATATGAGAAGCTGTCACTTGCAACATTAGTGGGTGGTCTGAGGGTCCCCAAAACTGTATAATTGCCCTAGTTTAGCTTAGGAAAATTGTCCAACTTGTCCGAGTAGCAGACCTGTCACTGACCCTACGAACTCTATAGGTGCTCAATCTGAAGTGCTGCGGAGCACTCTGTCCATACTTTCCACAAACTCCTAAGGGGTGGAAAATCCTAAGTGCTGGCAAAGCACTTTGCTGGGAAATTCGAAACCCAAATCGGGGTTACTGGCGGATTACTTGCAGAGAGGGGTAACGCTGGCGTTGCTTCTAAAGCTGTGGGAGTTGGTCGTACCTTGGTGAGCCCAGTCCTGATCCCAAAGCCTGAGGGGTATCCTGTCCTTACTGTCCGTGAGCTGTACCTGCTCGCATTCTGGCATTCCTTCCTGAGGGTCCTTGTCCCCGTCTTCCCATCTGACCCGTGGCCAGGGTTAGACTTCAATCTGAACTTAGGTAATTATTAGACCGAGGGTTTGCATCTCTCTCTCTCTCTCTCTCACTCTCTCTCTCTCTCTTAAAATTCTTTCGGTAAAGCATTACTTGCCAATGATATTGCTCTATTCTCTTTTATGCGAACTATATGTGATTGTTTAATAGGCTTGTTCCACTTCTCTCCCCACCCTTAGCAAATTGTCAATCCGTTATATTAATAGTATGTTCCCGTTTTTCCCTTACCTTTAGTTGGTTGCAGTGAATTTAGTAAGACTAGTTTGAGGATAAGTACATGTTTTAGGTCCCAACCTTAAACGTGTGTCCTAGTATAAAGTTGCAGTGATTAGTTCTGTTCTAAAAATTCCTACCCTTAGTCTTCCCATATATTCTAATGGTTATAATTCTAATACAAAGTTACATATTAGTGTTGATGTTGATGTTTGATATATTATTCTGCATATCGCTTATTGTCTTGGCATCTTCTCTTTGAATCTTTATATAAAGTTTAAAACTTCATCAGGTGTCTGTGGTCATTTTACGGAAATTGTGGATAAGTATGGTACTGATTATAAAGAGTATTTGATCTAGACCTGTCTGCTCTTTTCCCTGCTAAGCTCCAGATCTATCGTAGGAATTGTGCCTGTGGTAAGTCAGGTACATGGTAAGCAGAGGTGAAACCAACCTTAATTACTCATAAGAGCGTGTAGCAGAAGCCAAATCACCCAGTTCACCCCGAAAGTAAATGGTGTATTAAATCTTGTGCACGCCGTGGGCCCAGTGCGTGTAAGAAATAGGTGAACTCAGTGACCCGGGTGAACTGCGCGCTCTATCAGTAATTTTCTGGCAGCCAGAGGATGGTTTGGACTAGTTAGATTAGGTAGACAGGATAAGTCATAAACAAACCGTGAAAATAAAATGTGCTGCTGATTTGCTACTGTATTAGGTTCAAATATTTTGAAATGTTTTAAAGGATTTATATGTAAATGTATATGAGTTTTCATTGCTGCTATAAATGTTATATTAACCCGAAAATTGTTTGTGAATGTTCAGTGTAGTCCGAATCCCCGGGGAAGTATTTTAGCTAACGGTGAGCAGAATCCGGTTAGCTGTTGAAGTCACTAGGGTTTGAATCATTAGTGCAGGGTTAGGATAACTGGAAGCACTAATTAGGGCCTTTGTTTTCTAGAGTGAATGATAGCTACGAGTCCTTTATAAAACTTTCATTGCGATATCACCTAGTAAGGGTCGCATACGGGAGGAGTAGTAGGGTCTCCGAGGCTTGTCTGGTAAGTAAGATAGTTCGCTGGTGAAATCCTGGCTCAGTACATATCCCCGACTAAGGTGGATGAGTCAGAAGAATAACGGGTTCTATGTTGCTAGTGTGAAGGGACAGGCAAAGAAGTCTATCCAGAGTGAATGAAAAGTAGACAGAAGTGGTTTACTTGTAGCGAGAGAAAGTTTTTCTATCTTTTTAGAACACTCAGACATAGTGGCAAACGTTGCGTGTTGGTAAATAAACTCTGTATTCGCACTTTAGGGAGAGTAAAAAGTTTCCGTTACCTTGTGAAGGAGGGAGTCAGTCGGAGAGCTGCTCTGACGTCACTCCGTGCCGCGCTGGTATTGGTCAAAACAGCGGGTGTGTAGCGGAGCTGAATTTGTGAAGGAGGGGTGAGTGCCGAAGCGTGAGACTCTGTCTTGCGAAAAGGCCGCGCACCCATTGGACAAGGGAATTTGTAATTACTGACCTGATTGGGTATTGTGAAATAAAAGTCGCGCTAGCATTGGAAGCACAAAGGTAGACAAAATTAATCAAGCCGAGTTAGAAGAGAGTCTGGAAAATTATATGTGGTATCCAGATTTTAGACCGAATCCAAAGCACCTAGGATTTTACAAGGATCAGCTTATACGAGGTAGACCGCACATGATGTATGGAGTAAAGAGGAAATTGTCATTTGCTGACAAAGTAAAGAATTTTTTCAAAACCGACAAGCCCATTAGAACGAGGGAAGGCGTGCTCATTCCCCCGCCGAATACCCCTGCTTCTTTTATGTTGTTTGATAAAGGGTATCACACTTGTGTCTGGTTAGAAAATTGGGCAAAGTATACTGTAGATGACGGAGTCCTAGCATTCCCTGTTGAAGGTACATTTAATGGTCGGATCCTGTTTAACCTAAGGACCCGCATGAATGAATTACACCCCAGACCTAGGTTGACCCAGTACGAAGCTCTGGAGGAATGGGAGATTGAGGCTGCAGAGCGAGATAAACCCAGGATGGATAAGGGAGTGAGTAAATGGTATCCCAGGCTTCCTACACCAACTAAAGAGCAGAAAATGAAACAGTGGAGGCAATCTATGTTGACGGAAGGATTGTTTCCCATGATGGGGGTATTAGAAGAAAAAGGAGGTAAATGTAAAGAAAAGACCCATCACCTAATGACTGTAGGGGACTCAGAAGATGAGCACCTGGAAGATTTGTTAATGAAAAATCCACCTCCCTATGTTGCAGAGTCAGAACCTGTGCATTCCCCAAATCCCTTTTCTAAATATCCCAGATGTAGGAGGGATAGTGATACAGATGGAACAGGTACAGACAGTAAAACCAGTGACGGGGATGGGTTTTGCAGACCTAAATCTGCGGTCCCAAATTATCAGCCGTTCGGAGAAGGTCCACCTCGAGTGGTCACTCCGACTGCCCCGAGTATTTATCCGTCCTTAGTACCACAGGTATTGCATGACAATTCTGCCGAAAAAGCATTGCGGGAAAAAGAGAAAGAAGCCCTGGCTAGACAGCGGGAAGATTTAGTTCGAACCATTGCCCAGATACATCCCCATCCTGATTCTCTGACTATTCCAGTAACTATTGGCCCAGCTATTCCACTGGATAGAAATGACCTGACTAGTCCCCATCCTACTGTTATCCCCCCAATACCGCCTACTCCTAGTGTCCCTTCCTCGAAGAAAGAAGTATTCATAGATGAGGACCAGGAAAGTGAATGTGAGTCTGTGGTGCTGATGGATTTGCCCATTAGAGAACCTAGGACTAGCACAGTAGGGGCAAGAAGTCAGCCGAGAATAAGAGAGGTGTCGATTGAAGGCGCAACTGGGATTAGGAGTGCTACTGTAGTAACCCCAGAAGAATTAGACAGATGGTCAAAGGAGCAGGAAAAGGAGACTACTCCCCAACCCAAAGCATTAGAGATATATAAATTGAGAATAGAAATAGAAGAAATGATGGCTGGAAATGTAGGAGTTGAACGCCTAAGCTCGTACAATGAAGAAGAGTTACTGTTCATCAGCAAAAATCTTACCCGGAGTGCTAGATTGCTCCATGAAAGGATAATGGATACAGCCACAGAAATGGGAATTGATGTTAGTCGTTCCAAAATTCTTCAGAAACCCTACAGAGTAGACTTTTCAGACAAGGATCTAGAAAGCCTGAATGTGATGGGGAAACAGATCCAAGTAAAAGAGTTGTTGAAGCTCCTGCAAAAGTGGGGAGAGATGGGAAAATGGAGAACCCGGTGGGCAAAGAATAGGGAAGACAGCAGGGCGAAGTCTCAGGCTTCAGAATTCATGTTAAAGGAAGTAACACCCACAGAAAAATTGTGCCCCATGAGAGAGGTCCCGGGAGGGAAGTATGTCCATGTCCCTTGGTCCCGACAGGATATTGTGTCATTTACAAATGACTTCCCGAAATTACGAGAGAAGCCAGTTGACTGGTACAGGCAGGTAGAACGCTTCATAAAAGTTCAGAAATGCCTCTTGAAAGACCTGGATGGGTTTTTCGACATTGTTGTCCCTGTGGACCTATGGACTGAATGTAAAATAGAAATTGATTGGCCTAATGATGAATATCCCAGAGATGAGAAAACGGGAGCCCCTTCACCTGATGTAATGAGGAAATATGACCAGGTCATACAGTACCTTAAGAAAAAAGTGCCAGCAAAGGAGACAGATTGGACCCGAATAGATAGAACCACACAGGAACGTGATGAAACGGTGCATTCATTTTATGAAAGGCTGTTGCAAGTATTTAAAACTTACAGTGGTATTGATAACGTAGACATGAAAGACATGACTCACTTTAGCTACAGATTCGTGCTAGGATTGAGACCTGAAATCTCACAATGGATTCGAGATAACAAAATCAGTTGGCAGGGAAAGCCCATAGATGATGTCCTGAAATATGCTAAGTACTGCGAAGATGAAATCGAAAATAAAAAGAAGGCCCTCAAGGAAAAGGTCATGTGGGCACAGGTAAAATTAGCTGAACAACAAGAAAAGCAGTTAAGTCAATTGACCTCTGGTAACAATGCTCAGAATGCCAATGCTGGGGGAGGAGGGAAGCCCCGCACTAAAATGAGTAGGGAAGAGGCCATGAAGAAATTTCCGTGCCATGGGTGCGGCCAGATGGGGCATTGGCGAGACGAGTGTCCACACCTGCAGGCCGGTAATGCTCCTGTAAATGGTTTAAATCCACAGGTGCCGAAAGAGGGGACAAGAAAGAATCAGCAACAGGTAAAACTACCTCCAGTACCTCGCGCTCCAAGACAGAATTTTAAGAATCAGGGTCAGCAGAATGAGAGGGCGGAAGTATGGGAAGTCGAGAGTGAAAGAAACGCAGTCATTCCACAGTATTTGTTAAATGATACCTTCCTCTGTGAAGATCAAGATTGACGGGGCCTGAGGGGGGAGGATGAGGAGTGCGTGCTTGGCGCCTCCTTACCGGTGGACCAGACTGGACCATACATTGAAGGAAAGGTTGAAGGAAAAGATGTCACCTTTCTGTTGGACACTGGTGCTACCAGATCTACTGTAAGAACAGTGGATGTACCTAACCTACCCCTCTCGGGAGAAGCGATCCAAGTAGTGGGCGTCTCAAATCAAATAATAAGTACTCCAGTAACTGAACCAATGGAAATTTCTATAGGAAATTTCAAAGAAATGCACAGATTTGTGGTCTGTGATTCCAGTCCTGTAAACCTGCTAGGACGTGATTTGTTGTGCAAGATGCGTTGTACCATTTTCTGCACACCAAATGGCGTCAAAATTCAGACCCCTGATGAAGATGGCCTGTACAAACTGATGTTAGTCAGACAAGATTCTGATATTAAGCCTTTGACAATTGAGGATTTACCTGAAGAGCTCCAAGTAAGAGTAGTTCCAGAAGTATGGGATTTCACAGGAAAAGATGTAGGCTTAATGGCAAATGTGGACCCAGTTAAAATAGCAATAAAAACAAATGCTATATACCCGAAAACCAGACAGTACAAAATGAGTGCAGAAGTAAAAGCTGGAGTGGCGACTGAAATTACCAGGCTGCTCGAAGCAGAAATAATAGAGGAAGTGATGAGCAGTCCCTGTAATTCACCAATCATTGGGATCAAAAAGCCTAGTGGAAAGTACAGGGTAGTGCAAGATTTGCGCAAGGTAAACCAAATTGTTGTGCCTTGCTGTCCTGTTGTGCCCAACCCTGCAGTGATTCTATATCAGATTCCCTGGAATGCAGAATGGTTCACTGTCATCGACCTGTGCCATGCGTTCTTTTCCATCCCATTGCATCCAGAAAGCAAATTCCTTTTCAGTTTTGAATTTGACAGCCATATCTATGTCTGGAATCGTGTCCCCCAGGGGTACACCGAAAGTCCATCGATTTTCAATCAGATACTAAAAAAGTGCCTTGAATCCCTAGTGCTGCCAAGAGAGTCTGTTTTAGTGCAGTACATAGATGACCTGTTGGTGGCGTCTAAAACCCAGACTGACTGTGTCACTGACACAATTGCCTTGCTGAATCACTTAGGAAAGGGAGGACATAAAGTGTCGCCTGACAAGTTACAATTCTGTAAAAACTCAGTAAAATATCTGGGGCACCAGATAGAAAAAGGAATCAGGAAAGTCACTTCTGAAAGGATTAAAATAATTAAAGCAATGGAACTGCCCAGAACTCAGAAAGAAGTGAGAATGTTCTTGGGAGTCGTGGGTTACTGCAGACAATGGATCGTAGGATTTGCGGCTCTAGCAAGACCCCTGATAAATATGACAAAGAAAGGAGTAGAAGACCCCGTCAGCTGGGACAACGAAAGCATGAATGCTTGGGTAACTTTGAGAAACTGTCTATGTACCGCTCCTGCATTGGGTATGCCTGATTACACCAAGCCTTTTGAACTATTCTGTGACACAAGAGAGAATTGCGCTCTTTCAGTCCTGACCCAGGAGCACGGGCTGGTTAGAAGGCCAGTGGCCTATTTTTCAGCCACTCTAGATCCGGTGGCTGCTGGATTACCTGGATGCTTGAAGGCAGTGGCTGCTACTTGCGTCAGCCTGGAACAGAGTGAGAACATTGTCATGGGACATCACGTCACTGTATATGTTCCTCATTCTGTTGTAATCCTACTGACCAGAACTAAGACCCAGTACCTCACGCCTAGTCGGCTGACTAAGTATGAGAGAATTTTAATTGGCGCCGAAAATATAACTATTTCTCGGTGCAACGTCCTGAACCCTGCAACCCTGTTACCGGTCCCTCTGGATGTAGAAATCGAAGAGGGAGGGGAACATAATTGCATTGATTTGACTGAGTACAGTACAAAGCCCCGTCCGGATATCCGTGAAATAGCATTACTTGATGGGGATAAGACAATGTTCGTGGATGGCTCGTGTTTAAGACATGAGAGTGGGAGTCTGAGTGCTGCCTATGCTGTGGTTACATTGACAGAAACGATAGAAGCATCTTACCTGAGCGAGGTGAAATCTGCACAAGTGGCAGAGCTCATCGCGTTAACTCGAGCATGTAAGAGGGGAAAGAACAAAAGAATTACTGTTTACACAGACAGTCAGTACTGTTTCGGGGTTGTTCATGACTTCGGCCAATTGTGGCTGCAAAGAGAATTCATGACTTCCTCAGGCACTCCTATCAGAAACGGAAAGGTGGTGCATAACTTACTGGAAGCTATTCAATTGCCCAAAGAATTGGCTGTGGTCAAGTGTGCGGCTCACAGATCTGGAAATGATGATGTGACTGCCGGTAATAGGTACGCTGACCAAATTGCACAATTTTGTGCCCGACACCAGATGTCACTCCAAATTGCCTTGTGGAGTGGAACCAGCTGCCAACTTATGTTGTTTGAGAATGTGTCAACATGGGAAGAATTGAAAGAGTTGCAACAGGCTACAGACAGACAAGAGAAGGGAAAATGGGCAGCAGAAGGATGCAAATTGAGAGATGATGGTGTGGTGGTAAACCCGACTGGTGTGCCCGTACTGCCTGATAGCTTGATTGACCCCATGATCAGAATGATACATGAACCCACACATATGGGAAGAGACGCAATGTGCCGAGTGTTTGACAAGGTGTTCTGTAACTCAAAATTCAGGAACCAGGCGGAAAGGCTGTGCCAGAGGTGCCTAGTGTGTCAGCAATTCAATGCAGGAAAGAGGACTGTAGTAGAGCAAAGTACTGTTGGAAAGGCAGTAGGTCCCTTTGTCAGAATGCAGGCAGACTTTGTAACCATGCCCAAATGCAAGGGATATAGATATATCCTAGTCATAGTTTGCCTGTTCTCCAGGTGGGTGGAGGCTTACCCAGCAAAGAAAAATGATGCCCTAACTACTGCCAAGCTATTGCTCAGGGAGTTGATACCTAGGTATGGAATCCCAGAGACTATCGAAACGGACCAAGGTGGGCATTTTGCCAACGATGCCCTAGAAGAACTCTGTAAAGCATTCAAAATGAAGCAAAGACTGCATTGTGCCTACCGTCCAGAGGCTTCTGGGGTAGTGGAACAAATAAATGGCACCCTGAAATCCAGATTGGGAAAAATGTGTGACTCCACAAAGATGAACTGGATAGAGGCTTTACCCCTTGTGCTGATGAGTCTGAGGAGTATCCCGAACAGAAAAACTGGCCTAAGTCCCCATGAAGTGTTGATGGGAAGAGTGATGCGACAGGCATGGGTACCCGGACACAAACTGCTCAGCATTTCTGATGATATGGTATTAGAATACTGCAAGCAGCTGGGTGACCAAGTGCGTTCTCTCTCTCAGCAGATTGGAGAGACAGAAGACGAGTGGCCAGAGACTCCAGCACATAAACTGCAACCAGGAGATTGGGTGGCGTTAAAGAAACACACCCGGAGCAGTTGCCTGAAGCCAAGGTGGGGAAAGCCACGACAAGTGATCCTCGTCACTACTACTGCTGTAAAGTGTGCTGGTGTACCGAAGTGGATCCACGCCAGCCACACGAAGCGGGTATCTGGAGAAAACGCGACTGGAGCTGAAGGCAGCACAGCTGAAGACGCTTCTGAGGAAGAGAGTCCGGATCTAGCTGACATTGAACTGCTGAGCACAAGTCGAGACGTTGAATGGTATCCCGCCGACGAACAGGTTCATGATCCAATACGAACCAGGAAATATTCCTACTTAGACAGTGAGTGGGATAGTCCAGGTGAGCTAGAACTAGAAGAAGAAGGTCAGGTCAACGAGAATCACATCACACCTGATCAGGAAGTAGGCCAAGTAGGGTCAGATCGAGACCTCGAGAATTCTCCTGAGACTCCAGAAAGTGGAGAGGGACAGTTAGAAATTAGAGCTGACGTTCATGCAGAAGAAAACGAAGAGATCGAAGAGCATGAACAGGAACAGATAGAACTAGATCAAAGTGCTCAGACAACGAAAACAACAGTAACTAAAAATAAAAAGAAAGTGCGATTTGAATCTGAGCAGGGTCAGAATAGGGACCAGGCAGAAGAAGTAGATGAAAGACCTGGAACTAGTCAGACAGGCAGGAAAACAGAGGTGCCACAACCAAAAGTGAAAAGAGTGCACGAAGAAGGCCAAGTCTCCTCAACCACTGGGAGGCACGGAGGAAGAAGTGCACCCCGCTACGTAAAGAGACTAAGGCTCAGACTAAAGACAGTCGAAGAAAACGATAAAGACCGAAAAAGGGCTCAAAGTGAAAGAAATGCAGCCCAAGGCAAATCGCTGAGAAAAAGCGACAGACTAAAGAAACAGAACCGACGGTATCGAAGCCCTGAGTGGACTTACTTTGTGTTGGAAGAAATAGACGAACCACACCACAGTGGCAACAGTGACGAAGAGTCCATTGCTGATCGGAGCTCTGACGAAGACCCTCCTTGAGAAAGCACAGAAGTGAGCCTTTGGTGCAAAGAAACGAAGAGGGGTAGCGAAAGCCACCTGTAAGCTAAAAATGTCTGATCCGAGTGTCTCTGGGAGATCCCGGTGTGGGTGTCTCAAAACCTGTTGTAAGATATGCTTGTGTAGTATAGCCATGCTAATAGTAATGTGGATAGGACTAACAGTTTTTCTACCTTTTATGATAAGTAAAAATCCTAACTTGTCCCCCACTGAACCCGAAGCAGTAGACGTAGGAGATGTACAGACTGCAGAAACACCACGAAGCTTAGAAAGACGCGACAACCAAATCAGACTGACACACACACGACCTAATTTAGAAGCATCAGATGAGGATGGACTACATTTTCACAAAATGAGAAACAGGACGCATCTAAATGTTTTTGCTAACTTATTAGTGCATTACGTAGAAGCTATGGAAATAGAGGACTGTTATGTCTGCATGAAGCTGCCAACTTCAGTGGCTGAAGGCGTGACATACCACCATCTACCTTTAACCTATGGAATCTCTTGTAGTATATTAGCTAGCTTGTTCTATAGAAGCACCTTGCAGTACTATTATTCAAATGATGACGTAATATTTTCTGAACTGCCTATTAGAGGACACTTGAACCGTGTACATACTACAAGTGACGTGACCCGTTATATGGGAGAATATTTTCTGACTATAGGTAACATAGATTTAGATGAAGCTAGAGAATCTAATCTGACCTGTTCTCTGCAAGAGCAGGAAAAGATGTTCATTAAGATGGCAGACAGAAGGAGAGAAAAGTTTCAGAAGAAAGCAAATGACGAAAAGGATAGAGTCCCTAGGTGGGCTGAGCACATGGATAACACCTCGCAAGGCGAAGCTAATCCTGCCTTGTTGCTGGATTTTGAACGAAAGGGGAAACTTTGTATCCATAGGGAAAAGACAGAGTACTATAACAATGTATTCATCGGTTCCAGCGAGTGTGAACATAATTACAAGGTAATTGGGGGTTGGGGTTTCAAAAATGGGTCAGAACCTGTGTTTCCCGGAATATATTATATATGTGGGAACAAGGCGTATTTCAAATTGCCGGATCACTGGTATGGAAGCTGCTACTTTGGCATTGTTTTCCCGAAAATATACCATGTGAATAATGCAGCTGGAAGCGATGAAGGTACTAATGGCTTAGTGCGTAGTAGACGTGAAAGTGTAGGTGAAATTATAGGTGATATTTTTAGTGCACTGATACCTGGAATGGGGGTAGTTCTGAACACCCATAGAATCTGCAAATTGTCTACAGTAGTGGACCGGTTATCAACGGACACTGCTGCAGGATTCCTGATGGTCAATACCGAAATGGTTGCGATCAGATCAATGGTTTTACAAAACCGTCTTGCCCTTGACACCCTATTAGCAAAAGAGGGCGGAGTCTGTAGAATGCTGAAAGCGCAACATTGTTGCACTTACATTCCAGATAAAAGTATCGAATTAAAACAATATGTGAAGAACATAACTAATTTGGAAAAAGAACTCAAACCATTGGAGGTTGACAGTGCCTGGACGAGACTGACTGGAGGTCTCTCCTCTATAGGTAGTTGGTTTGCTAACCTAGGTAGAAATCTTTTGTGGAAAATACTGATGCCAATAGTTGTAATAGGTGTAATTGTATTGATCATTTTTATCTGTTGCAAATGCCAAAAGTGTAAAAAGAAATATACAGTAAATAAGAGGGGGGTGAAAAGAAATATTGATGATTTAGAATTGGAAGAATTGAAGAGTGAAATTTACAAGAAGGTGAAAAATCACCACTCTCATAGAGAAGCTGCAAGGAAACTCAACGATAAATTTGTTGAGATCCCGATGAGTGATATGGATGAGTGAGAAAAGTTGGCATCTGTTTCCTTCTGTGTGGTGATGATAGTAAATATCATCAAAGAGGGGATTGATGGAGCTGGGATTCGCGTGCAAGCGCCCTACTCTCATGCAAAACCCTTGTCTAAGTTGCATAATCGTATTAACACTATTGTTCGTCATTTATAAAGTGTTTTTCCCAACACGCGGGTGTCCCCAGGATGCTTGCTTGTATGTCTTTTCTCGTACTAACGAAGCTTGCACTAAAAGCGGCTGCTTCGCTGAAATTCAGTCTGCGCATGCGTCGGTCATACCCATGTGATGTGACGCACTCGCATTCTGGAGGGAGTTTTGTGCTCATGCGCACTGTTGCAAATATGGCTGCTTGACTCTCACCACGCTCTCCGCTTGTTGCTGCTGCTTTTGCTTATCTGTCCTTTCGCACTAAACAATAATGCTATAGTCATTATAAAGTAAGGGTTGGTTAATATCTCATCATGGTATACAGTGTGATCATTTTATATATGATTTTAATTTGTTCTCGCTTACTTTTCATGTACCGCGTCTTTGTGGGCTGGGGCATACGTGAGCAACGCCATACTGAGGCTCCTCTGAACCCTGTCAGCTGACCAGGGAAAGTCCTAACTGCGCAGAAGCTAAAACTAGCCAGCTGGCTCCTGAAGCACAATGCGCCTGGGAACCCATCCCGAAGATGCAAGATTGTACCTTGAACTGTCATACACTGTTGCTATATACTGTACTCTTGTATTGTATTCTGTATTCCTATGCCTGGGAAAGTGAACCCGAGGGGCGGGTGTGGAAAACTGAATATTTAGTATGGGAAAGCTGAATTTAGGAGGTGGTAATGATCGCACCACCTCTCTTGACCAATCATAATATGAGAAGCTGTCACTTGCAACATTAGTGGGTGGTCTGAGGGTCCCCAAAACTGTATAATTGCCCTAGTTTAGCTTAGGAAAATTGTCCGACTTGTCCGAGTAGCAGACCTGTCACTGACCCTACGAACTCTATAGGTGCTCAATCTGAAGTGCTGCGGAGCACTCTGTCCATACTTTCCACAAACTCCTAAGGGGTGGAAAATCCTAAGTGCTGGCGAAGCACTTTGCTGGGAAATTCGAAACCCAAATCGGGGTTACTGGCGGATTACTTGCAGAGAGGGGTAACGCTGGCGTTGCTTCTAAAGCTGTGGGAGTTGGTCGTACCTTGGTGAGCCCAGTCCTGATCCCAAAGCCTGAGGGGTATCCTGTCCTTACTGTCCGTGAGCTGTACCTGCTCGCATTCTGGCATTCCTTCCTGAGGGTCCTTGTCCCCGTCTTCCCATCTGACCCGTGGCCAGGGTTAGACTTCAATCTGAACTTAGGTAATTATTAGACCGAGGGTTTGCATCTCTCTCTCTCTCTCTCTCACTCTCTCTCTCTCTCTTAAAATTCTTTCGGTAAAGCATTACTTGCCAATGATATTGCTCTATTCTCTTTTATGCGAACTATATGTGATTGTTTAATAGGCTTGTTCCACTTCTCTCCCCACCCTTAGCAAATTGTCAATCCGTTATATTAATAGTATGTTCCCGTTTTTCCCTTACCTTTAGTTGGTTGCAGTGAATTTAGTAAGACTAGTTTGAGGATAAGTACATGTTTTAGGTCCCAACCTTAAACGCGTGTCCTAGTATAAAGTTGCAGTGATTAGTTCTGTTCTAAAAATTCCTACCCTTAGTCTTCCCATATATTCTAATGGTTATAATTCTAATACAAAGTTACATATTAGTGTTGATGTTGATGTTTGATATATTATTCTGCATATCGCTTATTGTCTTGGCATCTTCTCTTTGAATCTTTATATAAAGTTTAAAACTTCATCAGGTGTCTGTGGTCATTTTACGGAAATTGTGGATAAGTATGGTACTGATTATAAAGAGTATTTGATCTAGACATGTCTGCTCTTTTCCCTGCTAAGCTCCAGATCTATCGTAGGAATTGTGCCTGTGGTAAGTCAGGTACATGGTAAGCAGAGGTGAAACCAACCTTAATTACTCATAAGAGCGTGTAGCAGAAGCCAAATCACCCAGTTCACCCCGAAAGTAAATGGTGTATTAAATCTTGTGCACGCCGTGGGCCCAGTGCGTGTAAGAAATAGGTGAACTCGGTGACCCGGGTGAACTACGCGCTCTATCACC
>NW_028248733.1:0-2000 GCF_964263255.1 Lissotriton vulgaris
ACTTCAGCTTGCCCTCCTGGTGAAGGCGTAGGGCCTTGTGGAGCCCTGAAAATCAATATGCGGCAAGCGAGGAGTAATTGATACACAATGTGGAGTGACAGAACTGAGTGTCAACAGAGCCACTGTAAGTGTGGGCATTATTATCAGTCCGCCATAGGGACTGTTGCCTACTGAGGAGAGTTGGCGTGTTGCGCATTTGACTCAGAATGAACTTGATGAGGAGAAATATAGGGGCTGCCATAGGGTATTGTTGTAACACCACACAAATATGGCAGCCATATAGTAAAACATTCAGTAGAGGACAGCTGCAGTCCTTTGTCGCTGGCTGTCGTAAGAAACGCTCCAATGGGAGTGATGTTGTGACTTTTTAAAGATACAAAATTACGCGTGGCATTTCGTATTTTAATTCAAAAGCCTTGAGAAAGTCAATAAAGTTGAAATCCATCTGCTTGAATTAAAGAAATTACTTGGGAGCGTACATACATATATAAATGCAAATATATATATATATATATATATATATATATATATATATATATATATATATATATATATATATATATATATATATATATAAATATATATATATATATATATATATATATATATATATATATATAGTTAGGACCTAGTTACCACTATTGGGAATAACTTTGGCGCCGATTGAGGGATCTGCCTGTAATTTTCCTTAAATTTGCCTCGCTGTGCTCCGCTCCTTCTCTGAAAGTTTCGGGGGGATTCGTCAAGCGGGGTCTAAGGAAAAAGTGGGGTCCCAAAACGTGTTTTCCCCATGTTAATTTCCATGGGGACATTCTGACAAGGCTACAGCTCGAACGGCTGAACGGAATTACACCAGATTTGGCAAACTGGTAGGGACTGGTATGCAGCAGTGCCTCTTGTATGTTTGTTGAAAATCCCTCCAGTAGTTCTTGAGAAAATTGAATTTGAAATTTTTCAAATGGCATTTTCTATGGGACCTTTAGACGCGGCTACAGCCCGAACGGCTGAACGGAATTACACCAAACTTGGCAAAATGGTAGGGACAGGTATGCAGTAGTGCCTTTTCTATATTTGGTGAAAATCCCTCCAGTAGTTGTTGAGAAATTGAATTTGAGCAAATTATATATCTATATGCGCTCAACATTCTATTGGGAATAACTTTGGCGCCGATTGAGGAATCTGTGTGTAATTTTCCAGAATTTTGGCCAGCTCCGCTCCTTCCCTGAAAGTTTTGGGGGGATTCGTCAAGCGGGGGCCGAAAGGGGGGTGCCAAAACGTGTTTTCCCCATGTTAATTTCCATAGGGACTTTTAGACACGGCTACAGCCCGAACGGCTGAATGGAATTACACCAAACTTGGCAAAATGGTAGGGCCTGGTATGCAGATGTGCCTTTGCTACGTTTGGTGAAAATCCCTCCAGTAGTTCTTGAGAAAATTGAATTTGAAAATTTTCAAATGCCATTTTGTATGGGACCTTCAGACACAGCTACAACCCGAACGGCTGAACGGAATTACACCAAACTTGGCAAAATGGTAGGGACAGGTATGCAGTAGTGCCTTTACTATATTCGGTGAAAATCCCTACAGTAGTTGTTCAGTGTGAGAAGTTGGCCCGATATGCAGCGTTCGCTATTCTAGCGACCACTATGCATCGGTCCAAACGACCCTTATGGTGATTGGTTGTAAGTCAACCTTAGACCAGCTATCCTAGTAGCGTGGATACGAGCAGTCTTCGGGCTAAACTCTAGAGGGCGTGTTAAGCCAGCTGTTATACCATCACATACCCCTTGAACCCCAAGTGAAAGGACACCACACAAGTGTTATGAAAATAAACAGTGTATTTATTAGAATCACAACAGCCCTGGACTCTTTATGAGGACAGGGTACTAAGCACAGAACAAAACTCTTAAGAAAATACTTCAAGTGCACAATTAAAACAAGTGCCCGAGGGCACGGAAAGTTCTAATGGTCTCGGGCGGACCCGATAAGGCAAGTCAGGA